>NW_026909029.1:300000-412663 GCF_033115175.1 Lepus europaeus | reverse complement strand
GGCAATCAGGTGTTGCGGGCAGGCCCCGGGGGCAGGCCCTGCTGAGTCCCCGAGCGCCACCTGGGTTCCTGCCACCACCCTTGGGCCGGGATGAGGTGCCACCTTGTGCGTAGAAGCCCTGTACACAGGCAAGAAGCCCCCCAGGCCCGCGGCGCACCCGACCCTGGAGCCCCCTGGCCGGATGCAGCCACAGGGAACGGGGGTTCTGAGTTGGCAGGCCCCATTCCCGAAGCATCCACGGGCACTTCCCGAAGGGCTGACACCTGCTGCGCCTCAGCAGCCAGCCAACCTCCCTCCCTCTGGTCGGGCACTGCAAGCCACACAGCCACTTGTGTCCCCTGTGTCCCTCCCTGGAGGCCGCAGCGCGTTTTGGGTTTTGGCGCGGACGGGCCCCTCTCAGCTTCCGTAGTCCATTTGCCCCCGGAGCCTGCCAGACCCCTGGCTCTAGGAGGCTGCCCAGAGGCGCTGCCAACAGGCCCCAGGTGCTGGCTAGCCGCAGCAGCTGGCCACGGGGGAGCACACACACCTGCGGGTGTCCCCAGGCCGCACACACGGACTGCCCCGCGCTTCCCGGCGTTGCAAATAGGTCCCCCGGGAAGCCCCGCCGGCCCTAGGGGCTTGTCGGGCGGGGCCGACGCACGGTGGGTGAGTGGGGAGGGCTGCTGCTGGCACACACCGACTCCTGAAGCCCACTGGGGCGGTCCAAGGGCGAGGAGCTCGGAGCTCGGTCAGGGCTGTCCCAGCAGAACTTTTTGAGGGTGGACGGACACGCCCGCAGGCAATCAGGTGTTGCGGGTAGGCCCCGGGGGCAGGCCCTGCTGAGTCCCCGAGCGCCACCTGGGTTCCTGCCACCACCCTTGGGCCGGGATGAGGTGCCACCTTGTGCGTAGAAGCCCTGCACACAGGCAAGAAGCCCCCCAGGCCCGCGGCGCACCCGACCCTGGAGCCCCCTGGCTGGATGCAGCCACAGGGAACGGGGGTTCTGAGTTGGCAGGCCCCATTCCCGAAGCATCCACGGGCACTTCCCGAAGGGCTGACACCTGCTGCGCCTCAGCAGCCAGCCAACCTCCCTCCCTCTGGTCAGGCTTGCAAGCCACACAGCCACTTGTGTCCCCTGTGTCCCTCCCTGGAGGCCGCAGCGCGTTTTGGGTTTTGGCGCGGACGGGCCCATCTCAGCTTCCATAGTCCATTTGCCCCCGGAGCCTGCCAGACCCCTGGCTCTAGGAGGCTGCCCAGGGGCGCTGCCAACAGCCCCCAGGTGTTGGCTAGCCGCAGCAGCCGGCCACGGGGGAGCACACACACCTGCGGGTGTCCCCAGGCTGCACACACGGACTGCCCCGCGCTTCCCGGCGTTGCAAATAGGTCCCCCGGGAAGCCCCGCCGGCCCTAGGGGCTTGTCGGGCGGGGCCGACGCATGGTGGGTGAGTGGGGAGGGCTGCTGCTGGCACACACCCACTCCTGAAGCCCACTGGGGCGGTCCAAGGGCGAGGAGCTCGGAGCTCGGTCAGGGCTGTCCCAGCAGAACTTTTTGAGGGTGGACGGACACGCCCGCGGGCAATCAGGTGTTGCGGGCAGGCCCCGGGGGCAGGCCCTGCTGAGTCCCCGAGCGCCACCTGGGTTCCTGCCACCACCCTTGGGCCGGGATGAGGTGCCACCTTGTGCGTAGAAGCCCTGCACACAGGCAAGAAGCCCCCCAGGCCCGCGGGGCACCCGACCCTGGAGCCCCCTGGCCGGATGCAGCCACAGGGAACGGGGGTTCTGAGTTGGCAAGCCCCATTCCCAAAGCATCCACGGGCACTTCCCGAAGGGCTGACACCTGCTGCGCCTCAGCAGCCAGCCAACCTCCCTCCCTCTGGTCGGGCACTGCAAGCCACACAGCCACTTGTGTCCCCTGTGTCCCTCCCTGGAGGCCGCAGCGCGTTTTGGGTTTTGGCGCGGACGGGCCCCTCTCGGCTTCCGTAGTCCATTTGCCCCCGGAGCCTGCCAGACCCCTGGCTCTAGGAGGCTGCCCAGGGGTGCTGCCAACAGCCCCCAGGTGTTGGCTAGCCGCAGCAGCCGGCCACGGGGGAGCACACACACCTGCGGGTGTCCCCAGGCCGCACACACGGACTGCCCCGCGCTTCCCGCGTTGCAAATAGGTCCCCCGGGAAGCCCCGCCGGCCCTAGGGGCTTGTCGGGCGGGGCCGACGCACGGTGGGTGAGTGGGGAGGGCTGCTGCTGGCACACACCCACTCCTGAAGCCCACTGGGGCGGTCCAAGGGCGAGGAGCTCGGAGCTCGGTCAGGGCTGTCCCAGCAGAACTTTTTGAGGGTGGACGGACACGCCCGCGGGCAATCAGGTGTTGCGGGCAGGCCCCGGGGGCAGGCCCTGCTGAGTCCCCGAGCGCCACCTGGGTTCCTGCCACCACCCTTGGGCCGGGATGAGGTGCCACCTTGTGCGTAGAAGCCCTGCACACAGGCAAGAAGCCCCCCAGGCCCGCGGCGCACCCGAACCTGGAGCCCCCTGGCCGGATGCAGCCACAGGGAACGGGGGTTCTGAGTTGGCAGGCCCCATTCCCGAAGCATCCACGGGCACTTCCCGAAAGGCTGACACCAGCTGCGCCTCAGCAGCCAGCCAACCTCCCTCCCTCTGGTCGGGCACTGCAAGCCACACAGCCACTTGTGTCCCCTGTGTCCCTAACTGGAGGCCGCAGCGCGTTTTGGGTTTTGGCGCGGACGGGCCCCTCTCGGCTTCCGTAGTCCATTTGTCCCCGGAGCCTGCCAGACCCCTGGCCCCAGGGGCGGGCCCTGCTGAGTCCCCGAGCGCCTCCTGGGTTCCTGCCACCACCCTTGGGCCGGGATGAGGTGCCACCTTGTTTGTAGAAGCTCTGCACACAGGCAAGAAGCCCCCCAGGCCCGCGGGCGCGCCCGACCTTGGAGCCCCCTGGCTGGCTGCAGCCACAGGGAACGGGGGTTCTGAGTTGGCAGCCCCCATTCCCGAAGCATCCACGGGCAGTTCCCCGAAGGGCTGACACCGGCTGCGCCTCAGCAGCCAAACAACCTCCCTCCCTCTGGTCGGGCACTGCAAGCCACACAGCCACTTGTGTCCCCTGTGTCCCTGGAGGCCGCAGCGCGTTTTGGGTTTTGGCGCGGACGGGCCCCTCTCGGCTTCCGTAGTCCATTTGCCCCCGGAGCCTGCCAGACCCCTGTCCCCAGGGGCGGGCCCTGCTGAGTCCCCGAGCGCCTCCTGGGTTCCTGCCACCACCCTTGGGCCGGGATGAGGTGCCACCTTGTTTGTAGAAGCTCTGCACACAGGCAAGAAGCCCCCCAGGCCCGCGGGCGCGCCCGACCTTGGAGCCCCCTGGCTGGATGCAGCCACAGGGAACGGGGGTTCTGAGTTGGCAGCCCCCATTCCCGAAGCATCCACGGGCAGTTCCCCGAAGGGCTGACACCGGCTGCGCCTCAGCAGCCAGACAACCTCCCTCCCTCTGGTCGGGCACTGCAAGCCACACAGCCACTTGTGTCCCCTGTGTCCCTGGAGGCCGCAGCGCGTTTTGGGTTTTGGCGCGGACGGGCCCCTCTCGGCTTCCGTAGTCCATTTGCCCCGGAGCCTGCCAGACCCCTGGCCCCAGGGGCGGGCCCTGCTGAGTCCCCGAGTGCCTCCTGGGTTCCTGCCACCACCCTTGGGCCGGGATGAGGTGCCACCTTCGGCGTAGAAGCCCTGCACATAGGCAAGAATCCCCCCAGTCCCACGGGCGCTCCCGACCTGGAGCCCCCTGGCTGGCTGCAGCCACAGGGAACGGGGGTTCTGAGTTGGCAGCCCCCATTCCCGAAGCATCCACGGGCAGTTCCCCGAAGGGCTGACACCGGCTGCGCATCAGCAGCCAGACAACCTCCCTCCCTCTGGTCGGGCACTGCAAGCCACACAGCCACTTGTGTCCCCTGTGTCCCTGGAGGCCGCAGCGCGTTTTGGGTTTTGGCGCGGACGGGCCCCTCTCGGCTTCCGTAGTCCATTTGCCCCCGGAGCCTGCCAGACCCCTGGCCCCAGGGGCGGGCCCTGCTGAGTCCCCGAGCGCCTCCTGAGTTCCTGCCACCACCCTTGGGCCGGGATGAGGTGCCACCTTGTGCGTAGAAGCCCTGCACACAGGCAAGAAGCCCCCCAGGCCCGCCTGAACCTGGAGCCCCCTGGCTGGCTGCAGCCACAGGGAACGGGGGTTCTGAGTTGGCAGCCCCCATTCCCGAAGCATCCACGGGCAGTTCCCTGAAGGGCTGACACCGGCTGCGCCTCAGCAGCCAGACAACTTCCCTCCCTCTGGTCGGGCACTGCAAGCCACACAGCCACTTGTGTCCCCTGTGTCCCTGGAGGCCGCAGCGCGTTTTGGGTTTTGGCGCGGACGGGCCCCTCTCGGCTTCCGTAGTCCATTTGTCCCCGGAGCCTGCCAGACCCCTGGCCCCAGGGGCGGGCCCTGCTGAGTCCCCGAGCGCCTCCTGGGTTCCTGCCACCACCCTTGGGCCGGGATGAGGTGCCACCTTGTGCGTAGAAGCCCTGCACACAGGCAAGAAGCCCCCCAGGCCCGCGGGCGCGCCCGAACCTGGAGCCCCCTGGCTGGCTGCAGCCACAGGGAACGGGGGTTCTGAGTTGGCAGCCCACATTCCCGAAGCATCCACGGGCAGTTCCCCGAAGAGCTGACACCGGCTGCGCCTCAGCAGCCAGACAACCTCCCTCCCTCTGGTCGGGCACAGCAAGCCACACAGCCACTCGTGTCCTGTGTCCCTGGAGGCCGCAGCACGTTTTGGGTTTTGGCGCGGACGGGCCCCTCTCGGCTTCCGTAGTCCATTTACCCCGGAGCCTGCCAGATCCCTGGCCCCAGGGGCGGGCCCTGCTGAGTCCCAGAGTGCCTCCTGGGTTCCTGCCACCACCCTTGGGCCGGGATGAGGTGCCACCTTGTGCGTAGAAGCCCTGCACACAGGCAAGAAGCCCCCCAGGCCCGCGGGCGCACACGACCCTGGAGCCCCCTGACTGGAGGCAGCCACAGGGAACGGGGGTTCTGAGTTGGCAGCCCCCATTCCCGAAGCATCTACGGGCAGTTCCCCGAAGGGCTGACACCGGCTGCGCCTCAGCAGCCAGACAACCTCCCTCCCTCTGGTCGGGCACTGCAAGCCACACAGGCACTTGTGTCCCCTGTGTCCCTGGAGGCCGCAGCGCGTTTTGGGTTTTGGCGCGGACGGGCCCCTCTCGGCTTCCGTAGTCCATTTGCCCCCGGAGCCTGCCAGACCCCTGGCCCCAGGGGCGGGCCCTGCTGAGTCGCCGAGCGCCTCCTGGGTTCCTGCCACCACCCTTGGGCCGGGATGAGGTGCCACCATCTGCGTAGAAGCCCTGCACACAGGCAAGAAGCCCCCCAGGCCCGCGGGCGCGCCCGACCCTGGAGCCCCCTGGCTGGCTGCAGCCACAGGGAACGGGGGTTCTGAGTTGGCAGCCCCCATTCCCGAAGCATCCACGGGCAGTTCCCCAAAGGGCTGACACCGGCTGCGCCTCAGCAGCCAGACAACCTCCCTCCCTCTGGTCGGGCACTGCAAGCCACACAGCCACTTGTGTCCCCTGTGTCCCTGGAGGCCGCAGCGCGTTTTGGGTTTTGGCGCGGACGGGCCCCTCTCGGCTTCCGTAGTCCATTTGCCCCGGAGCCTGCCAGACCCCTGGCCCCAGGGGCGGGCCCTGCTGAGTCCCCGAGCGCCTCCTGAGTTCCTGCCACCACCCTTGGGCCGGGATGAGGTGCCACCTTGTGCGTAGAAGCCCTGCACACAGGCAAGAAGCCCCCCAGGCCCGCCCGACCCTGGAGCCCCCTGGCTGGCTGCAGCCACAGGGAACGGGGGTTCTGAGTTGGCAGCCCCCATTCCCGAAGCATCCACGGGCAGTTCCCTGAAGGGCTGACACCGGCTGCGCCTCAGCAGCCAGACAACTTCCCTCCCTCTGGTCGGGCACTGCAAGCCACACAGCCACTTGTGTCCCCTGTGTCCCTGGAGGCCGCAGCGCGTTTTGGGTTTTGGCGCGGACGGGCCCCTCTCGGCTTCCGTAGTCCATTTGTCCCCGGAGCCTGCCAGACCCCTGGCCCCAGGGGCGGGCCCTGCTGAGTCCCCGAGCGCCTCCTGGGTTCCTGCCACCACCCTTGGGCCGGGATGAGGTGCCACCTTGTGCGTAGAAGCCCTGCACACAGGCAAGAAGCCCCCCAGGCCCGCGGGCGCGCCCGAACCTGGAGCCCCCTGGCTGGCTGCAGCCACAGGGAACGGGGGTTCTGAGTTGGCAGCCCACATTCCCGAAGCATCCACGGGCAGTTCCCCGAAGAGCTGACACCGGCTGCGCCTCAGCAGCTAGACAACCTCCCTCCCTCTGGTCGGGCACTGCAAGCCACACAGCCACTCGTGTCCTGTGTCCCTGGAGGCCGCAGCACGTTTTGGGTTTTGGCGCGGACGGGCCCCTCTCGGCTTCCGTAGTCCATTTACCCCGGAGCCTGCCAGATCCCTGGCCCCAGGGGCGGGCCCTGCTGAGTCCCAGAGTGCCTCCTGGGTTCCTGCCACCACCCTTGGGCCGGGATGAGGTGCCACCTTGTGCGTAGAAGCCCTGCACACAGGCAAGAAGCCCCCCAGGCCCGCGGGCGCACACGACCCTGGAGCCCCCTGACTGGAGGCAGCCACAGGGAACGGGGGTTCTGAGTTGGCAGCCCCCATTCCCGAAGCATCCACGGGCAGTTCCCCGAAGGGCTGACACCGGCTGCGCCTCAGCAGCCAGACAACCTCCCTCCCTCTGGTCGGGCACTGCAAGCCACACAGCCACTTGTGTCCCCTGTGTCCCTGGAGGCCGCAGCGCGTTTTGGGTTTTGGCGCGGACGGGCCCCTCTCGGCTTCCGTAGTCCATTTGCCCCCGGAGCCTGCCAGACCCCTGGCCCCAGGGGCGGGCCCTGCTGAGTCCCCGAGCGCCTCCTGGGTTCCTGCCACCACCCTTGGGCCGGGATGAGGTGCCACCATCTGCGTAGAAGCCCTGCACACAGGCAAGAAGCCCCCCAGGCCCGCGGGCGCGCCCGACCCTGGAGCCCCCTGGCTGGCTGCAGCCACAGGGAATGGGGGTTCTGAGTTGGCAGCCCCCATTCCCGAAGCATCCACGGGCAGTTCCCCGAAGGGCTGACACCGGCTGCGCCTCAGCAGCCAGACAACCTCCCTCCCTCTGGTCGGGCACTGCAAGCCACACAGCCACTTGTGTCCCCTGTGTCCCTGGAGGCCGCAGCGCGTTTTGGGTTTTGGCGCGGACGGGCCCCTCTCGGCTTCCGTAGTCCATTTGCCCCGGAGCCTGCCAGAACCCTGGCCCCAGGGGCGGGCCCTGCTGAGTCCCCGAGCGCCTCCTGAGTTCCTGCCACCACCCTTGGGCCGGGATGAGGTGCCACCTTGTGCGTAGAAGCCCTGCACACAGGCAAGAAGCCCCCCAGGCCCGCCCGACCCTGGAGCCCCCTGGCTGGCTGCAGCCACAGGGAACGGGGGTTCTGAGTTGGCAGCCCCCATTCCCGAAGCATCCACGGGCAGTTCCCTGAAGGGCTGACACCGGCTGCGCCTCAGCAGCCAGACAACTTCCCTCCCTCTGGTCGGGCACTGCAAGCCACACAGCCACTTGTGTCCCCTGTGTCCCTGGAGGCCGCAGCGCGTTTTGGGTTTTGGCGCGGACGGGCCCCTCTCGGCTTCCGTAGTCCATTTGTCCCCGGAGCCTGCCAGACCCCTGGCCCCAGGGGCGGGCCCTGCTGAGTCCCCGAGCGCCTCCTGGGTTCCTGCCACCACCCTTGGGCCGGGATGAGGTGCCACCTTGTGCGTAGAAGCCCTGCACACAGGCAAGAAGCCCCCCAGGCCCGCGGGCGCGCCCGAACCTGGCGCCCCCTGGCTGGCTGCAGCCACAGGGAACGGGGGTTCTGAGTTGGCAGCCCCCATTCCCGAAGCATCCACGGGCAGTTCCCCGAAGAGCTGACACCGGCTGCGCCTCAGCAGCCAGACAACCTCCCTCCCTCTGGTCGGGCACTGCAAGCCACACAGCCACTCGTGTCCTGTGTCCCTGGAGGCCGCAGCACGTTTTGGGTTTTGGCGCGGACGGGCCCCTCTCGGCTTCCCTAGTCCATTTACCCCGGAGCCTGCCAGATCCCTGGCCCCAGGGGCGGGCCCTGCTGAGTCCCAGAGTGCCTCCTGGGTTCCTGCCACCACCCTTGGGCCGGGATGAGGTGCCACCTTGTGCGTAGAAGCCCTGCACACAGGCAAGAAGCCCCCCAGGCCCGCGGGCGCACACGACCCTGGAGCCCCCTGACTGGAGGCAGCCACAGGGAACGGGGGTTCTGAGTTGGCAGCCCCCATTCCCGAAGCATCTACGGGCAGTTCCCCGAAGGGCTGACACCGGCTGCGCCTCAGCAGCCAGACAACCTCCCTCCCTCTGGTCGGGCACTGCAAGCCACACAGGCACTTGTGTCCCCTGTGTCCCTGGAGGCCGCAGCGCGTTTTGGGTTTTGGCGCGGACGGGCCCCTCTCGGCTTCCGTAGTCCATTTGCCCCCGGAGCCTGCCAGACCCCTGGCCCCAGGGGCGGGCCCTGCTGAGTCCCCGAGCGCCTCCTGGGTTCCTGCCACCACCCTTGGGCCGGGATGAGGTGCCACCATCTGCGTAGAAGCCCTGCACACAGGCAAGAAGCCCCCCAGGCCTGCGGGCGCGCCCGACCCTGGAGCCCCCTGGCTGGCTGCAGCCACAGGGAACGGGGGTTCTGAGTTGGCAGCCCCCATTCCCGAAGCATCCACGGGCAGTTCCCCGAAGGGCTGACACCGGCTGCGCCTCAGCAGCCAGACAACCTCCCTCCCTCTGGTCGGGCACTGCAAGCCACACAGCCACTTGTGTCCCCTGTGTCCCTGGAGGCCGCAGCGCGTTTTGGGTTTTGGCGCGGACGGGCCCCTCTCGGCTTCCGTAGTCCATTTGCCCCGGAGCCTGCCAGACCCCTGGCCCCAGGGGCGGGCCCTGCTGAGTCCCCGAGCGCCTCCTGAGTTCCTGCCACCACCCTTGGGCCGGGATGAGGTGCCACCTTGTGCGTAGAAGCCCTGCACACAGGCAAGAAGCCCCCCAGGCCCGCCCGACCCTGGAGCCCCCTGGCTGGCTGCAGCCACAGGGAACGGGGGTTCTGAGTTGGCAGCCCCCATTCCCGAAGCATCCACGGGCAGTTCCCTGAAGGGCTGACACCGGCTGCGCCTCAGCAGCCAGACAACTTCCCTCCCTCTGGTCGGGCACTGCAAGCCACACAGCCACTTGTGTCCCCTGTGTCCCTGGAGGCCGCAGCGCGTTTTGGGTTTTGGCGCGGACGGGCCCCTCTCGGCTTCCGTAGTCCATTTGTCCCCGGAGCCTGCCAGACCCCTGGCCCCAGGGGCGGGCCCTGCTGAGTCCCCGAGCGCCTCCTGGGTTCCTGCCACCACCCTTGGGCCGGGATGAGGTGCCACCTTGTGCGTAGAAGCCCTGCACACAGGCAAGAAGCCCCCCAGGCCCGCGGGCGCGCCCGAACCTGGAGCCCCCTGGCTGGCTGCAGCCACAGGGAACGGGGGTTCTGAGTTGGCAGCCCACATTCCCGAAGCATCCACGGGCAGTTCCCCGAAGAGCTGACACCGGCTGCGCCTCAGCAGCCAGACAACCTCCCTCCCTCTGGTCGGGCACTGCAAGCCACACAGCCACTCGTGTCCTGTGTCCCTGGAGGCCGCAGCACGTTTTGGGTTTTGGCGCGGACGGGCCCCTCTCGGCTTCCGTAGTCCATTTACCCCGGAGCCTGCCAGATCCCTGGCCCCAGGGGCGGGCCCTGCTGAGTCCCAGAGTGCCTCCTGGGTTCCTGCCACCACCCTTGGGCCGGGATGAGGTGCCACCTTGTGCGTAGAAGCCCTGCACACAGGCAAGAAGCCCCCCAGGCCCGCGGGCGCACACGACCCTAGAGCCCCCTGACTGGAGGCAGCCACAGGGAACGGGGGTTCTGAGTTGGCAGCCCCCATTCCCGAAGCATCTACGGGCAGTTCCCCGAAGGGCTGACACCGGCTGCGCCTCAGCAGCCAGACAACCTCCCTCCCTCTGGTCGGGCACTGCAAGCCACACAGCCACTTGTGTCCCCTGTGTCCCTGGAGGCCGCAGCGCGTTTTGGGTTTTGGCGCGGACGGGCCCCTCTCGGCTTCCGTAGTCCATTTGCCCCCGGAGCCTGCCAGACCCCTGGCCCCAGGGGCGGGCCCTGCTGAGTCCCCGAGCGCCTCCTGGGTTCCTGCCACCACCCTTGGGCCGGGATGAGGTGCCACCATCTGCGTAGAAGCCCTGCACACAGGCAAGAAGCCCCCCAGGCCCGCGGGCGCGCCCGACCCTGGAGCCCCCTGGCTGGCTGCAGCCACAGGGAACGGGGGTTCTGAGTTGGCAGCCCCCATTCCCGAAGCATCCACGGGCAGTTCCCCGAAGGGCTGACACCGGCTGCGCCTCAGCAGCCAGACAACCTCCCTCCCTCTGGTCGGGCACTGCAAGCCACACAGCCACTTGTGTCCCCTGTGTCCCTGGAGGCCGCAGCGCGTTTTGGGTTTTGGCGCGGACGGGCCCCTCTCGGCTTCCGTAGTCCATTTGCCCCGGAGCCTGCCAGAACCCTGGCCCCAGGGGCGGGCCCTGCTGAGTCCCCGAGCGCCTCCTGAGTTCCTGCCACCACCCTTGGGCCGGGATGAGGTGCCACCTTGTGCGTATAAGCCCTGCACACAGGCAAGAAGCCCCCCAGGCCCGCACGACCCTGGAGCCCCCTGGCTGGCTGCAGCCACAGGGAACGGGGGTTCTGAGTTGGCAGCCCCCATTCCCGAAGCATCCACGGGCAGTTCCCTGAAGGGCTGACACCGGCTGCGCCTCAGCAGCCAGACAACTTCCCTCCCTCTGGTCGGGCACTGCAAGCCACACAGCCACTTGTGTCCCCTGTGTCCCTGGAGGCCGCAGCGCGTTTTGGGTTTTGGCGCGGACGGGCCCCTCTCGGCTTCCGTAGTCCATTTGTCCCCGGAGCCTGCCAGACCCCTGGCCCCAGGGGCGGGCCCTGCTGAGTCCCCGAGCGCCTCCTGGGTTCCTGCCACCACCCTTGGGCCGGGATGAGGTGCCACCTTGTGCGTAGAAGCCCTGCACACAGGCAAGAAGCCCCCCAGGCCCGCGGGCGCGCCCGAACCTGGCGCCCCCTGGCTGGCTGCAGCCACAGGGAACGGGGGTTCTGAGTTGGCAGCCCCCATTCCCGAAGCATCCACGGGCAGTTCCCCGAAGAGCTGACACCGGCTGCGCCTCAGCAGCCAGACAACCTCCCTCCCTCTGGTCGGGCACTGCAAGCCACACAGCCACTCGTGTCCTGTGTCCCTGGAGGCCGCAGCACGTTTTGGGTTTTGGCGCGGACGGGCCCCTCTCGGCTTCCGTAGTCCATTTACCCCGGAGCCTGCCAGATCCCTGGCCCCAGGGGCGGGCCCTGCTGAGTCCCAGAGTGCCTCCTGGGTTCCTGCCACCACCCTTGGGCCGGGATGAGGTGCCACCTTGTGCGTAGAAGCCCTGCACACAGGCAAGAAGCCCCCCAGGCCCGCGGGCGCACACGACCCTGGAGCCCCCTGACTGGAGGCAGCCACAGGGAACGGGGGTTCTGAGTTGGCAGCCCCCATTCCCGAAGCATCTACGGGCAGTTCCCCGAAGGGCTGACACCGGCTGCGCCTCAGCAGCCAGACAACCTCCCTCCCTCTGGTCGGGCACTGCAAGCCACACAGGCACTTGTGTCCCCTGTGTCCCTGGAGGCCGCAGCGCGTTTTGGGTTTTGGCGCGGACGGGCCCCTCTCGGCTTCCGTAGTCCATTTGCCCCCGGAGCCTGCCAGACCCCTGGCCCCAGGGGCGGGCCCTGCTGAGTCCCCGAGCGCCTCCTGGGTTCCTGCCACCACCCTTGGGCCGGGATGAGGTGCCACCATCTGCGTAGAAGCCCTGCACACAGGCAAGAAGCCCCCCAGGCCCGCGGGCGCGCCCGACCCTGGAGCCCCCTGGCTGGCTGCAGCCACAGGGAACGGGGGTTCTGAGTTGGCAGCCCCCATTCCCGAAGCATCCACGGGCAGTTCCCCGAAGGGCTGACACCGGCTGCGCCTCAGCAGCCAGACAACCTCCCTCCCTCTGGTCGGGCACTGCAAGCCACACAGCCACTTGTGTCCCCTGTGTCCCTGGAGGCCGCAGCGCGTTTTGGGTTTTGGCGCGGACGGGCCCCTCTCGGCTTCCGTAGTCCATTTGCCCCGGAGCCTGCCAGACCCCTGGCCCCAGGGGCGGGCCCTGCTGAGTCCCCGAGCGCCTCCTGAGTTCCTGCCACCACCCTTGGGCCGGGATGAGGTGCCACCTTGTGCGTAGAAGCCCTGCACACAGGCAAGAAGCCCCCCAGGCCGCCCGACCCTGGAGCCCCCTGGCTGGCTGCAGCCACAGGGAACGGGGGTTCTGAGTTGGCAGCCCCCATTCCCGAAGCATCCACGGGCAGTTCCCTGAAGGGCTGACACCGGCTGCGCCTCAGCAGCCAGACAACTTCCCTCCCTCTGGTTGGGCACTGCAAGCCACACAGCCACTTGTGTCCCCTGTGTCCCTGGAGGCCGCAGCGCGTTTTGGGTTTTGGCGCGGACGGGCCCCTCTCGGCTTCCGTAGTCCATTTGTCCCCGGAGCCTGCCAGACCCCTGGCCCCAGGGGCGGGCCCTGCTGAGTCCCCGAGCGCCTCCTGGGTTCCTGCCACCACCCTTGGGCCGGGATGAGGTGCCACCTTGTGCGTAGAAGCCCTGCACACAGGCAAGAAGCCCCCCAGGCCCGCGGGCGCGCCCGAACCTGGAGCCCCCTGGCTGGCTGCAGCCACAGGGAACGGGGGTTCTGAGTTGGCAGCCCACATTCCCGAAGCATCCACGGGCAGTTCCCCGAAGAGCTGACACCGGCTGCGCCTCAGCAGCCAGACAACCTCCCTCCCTCTGGTCGGGCACTGCAAGCCACACAGCCACTCGTGTCCTGTGTCCCTGGAGGCCGCAGCACGTTTTGGGTTTTGGCGCGGACGGGCCCCTCTCGGCTTCCCTAGTCCATTTACCCCGGAGCCTGCCAGATCCCTGGCCCCAGGGGCGGGCCCTGCTGAGTCCCAGAGTGCCTCCTGGGTTCCTGCCACCACCCTTGGGCCGGGATGAGGTGCCACCTTGTGCGTAGAAGCCCTGCACACAGGCAAGAAGCCCCCCAGGCCCGCGGGCGCACACGACCCTGGAGCCCCCTGACTGGAGGCAGCCACAGGGAACGGGGGTTCTGAGTTGGCAGCCCCCATTCCCGAAGCATCTACGGGCAGTTCCCCGAAGGGCTGACACCGGCTGCGCCTCAGCAGCCAGACAACCTCCCTCCCTCTGGTCGGGCACTGCAAGCCACACAGCCACTTGTGTCCCCTGTGTCCCTGGAGGCCGCAGCGCGTTTTGGGTTTTGGCGCGGACGGGCCCCTCTCGGCTTCCATAGTCCATTTGCCCCCGGAGCCTGCCAGACCCCTGGCCCCAGGGGCGGGCCCTGCTGAGTCCCCGAGCGCCTCCTGGGTTCCTGCCACCACCCTTGGGCCGGGATGAGGTGCCACCATCTGCGTAGAAGCCCTGCACACAGGCAAGAAGCCCCCCAGGCCCGCGGGCGCGCCCGACCCTGGAGCCCCCTGGCTGGCTGCAGCCACAGGGAACGGGGGTTCTGAGTTGGCAGCCCCCATTCCCGAAGCATCCACGGGCAGTTCCCCGAAGGGCTGACACCGGCTGCGCCTCAGCAGCCAGACAACCTCCCTCCCTCTGGTCGGGCACTGCAAGCCACACAGCCACTTGTGTCCCCTGTGTCCCTGGAGGCCGCAGCGCGTTTTGGGTTTTGGCGCGGACGGGCCCCTCTCGGCTTCCGTAGTCCATTTGCCCCGGAGCCTGCCAGAACCCTGGCCCCAGGGGCGGGCCCTGCTGAGTCCCCGAGCGCCTCCTGAGTTCCTGCCACCACCCTTGGGCCGGGATGAGGTGCCACCTTGTGCGTAGAAGCCCTGCACACAGGCAAGAAGCCCCCCAGGCCCGCACGACCCTGGAGCCCCCTGGCTGGCTGCAGCCACAGGGAACGGGGGTTCTGAGTTGGCAGCCCCCATTCCCGAAGCATCCACGGGCAGTTCCCTGAAGGGCTGACACCGGCTGCGCCTCAGCAGCCAGACAACTTCCCTCCCTCTGGTCGGGCACTGCAAGCCACACAGCCACTTGTGTCCCCTGTGTCCCTGGAGGCCGCAGCGCGTTTTGGGTTTTGGCGCGGACGGGCCCCTCTCGGCTTCCGTAGTCCATTTGTCCCCGGAGCCTGCCAGACCCCTGGCCCCAGGGGCGGGCCCTGCTGAGTCCCCGAGCGCCTCCTGGGTTCCTGCCACCACCCTTGGGCCGGGATGAGGTGCCACCTTGTGTGTAGAAGCCCTGCACACAGGCAAGAAGCCCCCCAGGCCCGCGGGCGCGCCCGAACCTGGCGCCCCCTGGCTGGCTGCAGCCACAGGGAACGGGGGTTCTGAGTTGGCAGCCCCCATTCCCGAAGCATCCACGGGCAGTTCCCCGAAGAGCTGACACCGGCTGCGCCTCAGCAGCCAGACAACCTCCCTCCCTCTGGTCGGGCACTGCAAGCCACACAGCCACTCGTGTCCTGTGTCCCTGGAGGCCGCAGCACGTTTTGGGTTTTGGCGCGGACGGGCCCCTCTCGGCTTCCGTAGTCCATTTACCCCGGAGCCTGCCAGATCCCTGGCCCCAGGGGCGGGCCCTGCTGAGTCCCAGAGTGCCTCCTGGGTTCCTGCCACCACCCTTGGGCCGGGATGAGGTGCCACCTTGTGCGTAGAAGCCCTGCACACAGGCAAGAAGCCCCCCAGGCCCGCGGGCGCACACGACCCTGGAGCCCCCTGACTGGAGGCAGCCACAGGGAACGGGGGTTCTGAGTTGGCAGCCCCCATTCCCGAAGCATCTACGGGCAGTTCCCCGAAGGGCTGACACCGGCTGCGCCTCAGCAGCCAGACAACCTCCCTCCCTCTGGTCGGGCACTGCAAGCCACACAGGCACTTGTGTCCCCTGTGTCCCTGGAGGCCGCAGCGCGTTTTGGGTTTTGGCGCGGACGGGCCCCTCTCGGCTTCCGTAGTCCATTTGCCCCCGGAGCCTGCCAGACCCCTGGCCCCAGGGGCGGGCCCTGCTGAGTCCCCGAGCGCCTCCTGGGTTCCTGCCACCACCCTTGGGCCGGGATGAGGTGCCACCATCTGCGTAGAAGCCCTGCACACAGGCAAGAAGCCCCCCAGGCCCGCGGGCGCGCCCGACCCTGGAGCCCCCTGGCTGGCTGCAGCCACAGGGAACGGGGGTTCTGAGTTGGCAGCCCCCATTCCCGAAGCATCCACGGGCAGTTCCCCGAAGGGCTGACACCGGCTGCGCCTCAGCAGCCAGACAACCTCCCTCCCTCTGGTCGGGCACTGCAAGCCACACAGCCACTTGTGTCCCCTGTGTCCCTGGAGGCCGCAGCGCGTTTTGGGTTTTGGCGCGGACGGGCCCCTCTCGGCTTCCGTAGTCCATTTGCCCCGGAGCCTGCCAGACCCCTGGCCCCAGGGGCGGGCCCTGCTGAGTCCCCGAGCGCCTCCTGAGTTCCTGCCACCACCCTTGGGCCGGGATGAGGTGCCACCTTGTGCGTAGAAGCCCTGCACACAGGCAAGAAGCCCCCCAGGCCGCCCGACCCTGGAGCCCCCTGGCTGGCTGCAGCCACAGGGAACGGGGGTTCTGAGTTGGCAGCCCCCATTCCCGAAGCATCCACGGGCAGTTCCCTGAAGGGCTGACACCGGCTGCGCCTCAGCAGCCAGACAACTTCCCTCCCTCTGGTCGGGCACTGCAAGCCACACAGCCACTTGTGTCCCCTGTGTCCCTGGAGGCCGCAGCGCGTTTTGGGTTTTGGCGCGGACGGGCCCCTCTCGGCTTCCGTAGTCCATTTGTCCCCGGAGCCTGCCAGACCCCTGGCCCCAGGGGCGGGCCCTGCTGAGTCCCCGAGCGCCTCCTGGGTTCCTGCCACCACCCTTGGGCCGGGATGAGGTGCCACCTTGTGCGTAGAAGCCCTGCACACAGGCAAGAAGCCCCCCAGGCCCGCGGGCGCGCCCGAACCTGGAGCCCCCTGGCTGGCTGCAGCCACAGGGAACGGGGGTTCTGAGTTGGCAGCCCACATTCCCGAAGCATCCACGGGCAGTTCCCCGAAGAGCTGACACCGGCTGCGCCTCAGCAGCCAGACAACCTCCCTCCCTCTGGTCGGGCACTGCAAGCCACACAGCCACTCGTGTCCTGTGTCCCTGGAGGCCGCAGCACGTTTTGGGTTTTGGCGCGGACGGGCCCCTCTCGGCTTCCCTAGTCCATTTACCCCGGAGCCTGCCAGATCCCTGGCCCCAGGGGCGGGCCCTGCTGAGTCCCAGAGTGCCTCCTGGGTTCCTGCCACCACCCTTGGGCCGGGATGAGGTGCCACCTTGTGCGTAGAAGCCCTGCACACAGGCAAGAAGCCCCCCAGGCCCGCGGGCGCACACGACCCTGGAGCCCCCTGACTGGAGGCAGCCACAGGGAACGGGGGTTCTGAGTTGGCAGCCCCCATTCCCGAAGCATCTACGGGCAGTTCCCCGAAGGGCTGACACCGGCTGCGCCTCAGCAGCCAGACAACCTCCCTCCCTCTGGTCGGGCACTGCAAGCCACACAGCCACTTGTGTCCCCTGTGTCCCTGGAGGCCGCAGCGCGTTTTGGGTTTTGGCGCGGACGGGCCCCTCTCGGCTTCCGTAGTCCATTTGCCCCCGGAGCCTGCCAGACCCCTGGCCCCAGGGGCGGGCCCTGCTGAGTCGCCGAGCGCCTCCTGGGTTCCTGCCACCACCCTTGGGCCGGGATGAGGTGCCACCATCTGCGTAGAAGCCCTGCACACAGGCAAGAAGCCCCCCAGGCCCGCGGGCGCGCCCGACCCTGGAGCCCCCTGGCTGGCTGCAGCCACAGGGAACGGGGGTTCTGAGTTGGCAGCCCCCATTCCCGAAGCATCCACGGGCAGTTCCCCGAAGGGCTGACACCGGCTGCGCCTCAGCAGCCAGACAACCTCCCTCCCTCTGGTCGGGCACTGCAAGCCACACAGCCACTTGTGTCCCCTGTGTCCCTGGAGGCCGCAGCGCGTTTTGGGTTTTGGCGCGGACGGGCCCCTCTCGGCTTCCGTAGTCCATTTGCCCCGGAGCCTGCCAGACCCCTGGCCCCAGGGGCGGGCCCTGCTGAGTCCCCGAGCGCCTCCTGAGTTCCTGCCACCACCCTTGGGCCGGGATGAGGTGCCACCTTGTGCGTAGAAGCCCTGCACACAGGCAAGAAGCCCCCCAGGCCCGCCCGACCCTGGAGCCCCCTGGCTGGCTGCAGCCACAGGGAACGGGGGTTCTGAGTTGGCAGCCCCCATTCCCGAAGCATCCACGGGCAGTTCCCTGAAGGGCTGACACCGGCTGCGCCTCAGCAGCCAGACAACCTCCCTCCCTCTGGTCGGGCACTGCAAGCCACACAGCCACTTGTGTCCCCTGTGTCCCTGGAGGCTGCAGCGCGTTTTGGGTTTTGGCGCGGACGGGCCCCTCTCGGCTTCCGTAGTCCATTTGTCCCCGGAGCCTGCCAGACCCCTGGCCCCAGGGGCGGGCCCTGCTGAGTCCCCGAGCGCCTCCTGGGTTCCTGCCACCACCCTTGGGCCGGGATGAGGTGCCACCTTGTTTGTAGAAGCTCTGCACACAGGCAAGAAGCCCCCCAGGCCCGCGGGCGCGCCCGACCCTGGAGCCCCCTGGCTGGCTGCAGCCACAGGGAACGGGGGTTCTGAGTTGGCAGCCCCCATTCCCGAAGCATCCACGGGCAGTTCCCCGAAGGGCTGACACCGGCTGCGCCTCAGCAGCCAGACAACCTCCCTCCCTCTGGTCGGGCACTGCAAGCCACACAGCCACTCGTGTCCTGTGTCCCTGGAGGCCGCAGCACGTTTTGGGTTTTGGCGCGGACGGGCCCCTCTCGGCTTCCCTAGTCCATTTACCCCGGAGCCTGCCAGATCCCTGGCCCCAGGGGCGGGCCCTGCTGAGTCCCAGAGTGCCTCCTGGGTTCCTGCCACCACCCTTGGGCCGGGATGAGGTGCCACCTTGTGCGTAGAAGCCCTGCACACAGGCAAGAAGCCCCCCAGGCCCGCGGGCGCACACGACCCTGGAGCCCCCTGACTGGAGGCAGCCACAGGGAACGGGGGTTCTGAGTTGGCAGCCCCCATTCCCGAAGCATCTACGGGCAGTTCCCCGAAGGGCTGACACCGGCTGCGCCTCAGCAGCCAGACAACCTCCCTCCCTCTGGTCGGGCACTGCAAGCCACACAGCCACTTGTGTCCCCTGTGTCCCTGGAGGCCGCAGCGCGTTTTGGGTTTTGGCGCGGACGGGCCCCTCTCGGCTTCCGTAGTCCATTTGCCCCCGGAGCCTGCCAGACCCCTGGCCCCAGGGGCGGGCCCTGCTGAGTCCCCGAGCGCCTCCTGGGTTCCTGCCACCACCCTTGGGCCGGGATGAGGTGCCACCATCTGCGTAGAAGCCCTGCACACAGGCAAGAAGCCCCCCAGGCCCGCGGGCGCGCCCGACCCTGGAGCCCCCTGGCTGGCTGCAGCCACAGGGAACGGGGGTTCTGAGTTGGCAGCCCCCATTCCCGAAGCATCCACGGGCAGTTCCCCGAAGGGCTGACACCGGCTGCGCCTCAGCAGCCAGACAACCTCCCTCCCTCTGGTCGGGCACTGCAAGCCACACAGCCACTTGTGTCCCCTGTGTCCCTGGAGGCCGCAGCGCGTTTTGGGTTTTGGCGCGGACGGGCCCCTCTCGGCTTCCGTAGTCCATTTGCCCCGGAGCCTGCCAGAACCCTGGCCCCAGGGGCGGGCCCTGCTGAGTCCCCGAGCGCCTCCTGAGTTCCTGCCACCACCCTTGGGCCGGGATGAGGTGCCACCTTGTGCGTAGAAGCCCTGCACACAGGCAAGAAGCCCCCCAGGCCCGCACGACCCTGGAGCCCCCTGGCTGGCTGCAGCCACAGGGAACGGGGGTTCTGAGTTGGCAGCCCCCATTCCCGAAGCATCCACGGGCAGTTCCCTGAAGGGCTGACACCGGCTGCGCCTCAGCAGCCAGACAACTTCCCTCCCTCTGGTCGGGCACTGCAAGCCACACAGCCACTTGTGTCCCCTGTGTCCCTGGAGGCCGCAGCGCGTTTTGGGTTTTGGCGCGGACGGGCCCCTCTCGGCTTCCGTAGTCCATTTGTCCCCGGAGCCTGCCAGACCCCTGGCCCCAGGGGCGGGCCCTGCTGAGTCCCCGAGCGCCTCCTGGGTTCCTGCCACCACCCTTGGGCCGGGATGAGGTGCCACCTTGTGCGTAGAAGCCCTGCACACAGGCAAGAAGCCCCCCAGGCCCGCGGGCGCGCCCGAACCTGGCGCCCCCTGGCTGGCTGCAGCCACAGGGAACGGGGGTTCTGAGTTGGCAGCCCCCATTCCCGAAGCATCCACGGGCAGTTCCCCGAAGAGCTGACACCGGCTGCGCCTCAGCAGCCAGACAACCTCCCTCCCTCTGGTCGGGCACTGCAAGCCACACAGCCACTCGTGTCCTGTGTCCCTGGAGGCCGCAGCACGTTTTGGGTTTTGGCGCGGACGGGCCCCTCTCGGCTTCCGTAGTCCATTTACCCCGGAGCCTGCCAGATCCCTGGCCCCAGGGGCGGGCCCTGCTGAGTCCCAGAGTGCCTCCTGGGTTCCTGCCACCACCCTTGGGCCGGGATGAGGTGCCACCTTGTGCGTAGAAGCCCTGCACACAGGCAAGAAGCCCCCCAGGCCCGCGGGCGCACACGACCCTGGAGCCCCCTGACTGGAGGCAGCCACAGGGAACGGGGGTTCTGAGTTGGCAGCCCCCATTCCCGAAGCATCTACGGGCAGTTCCCCGAAGGGCTGACACCGGCTGCGCCTCAGCAGCCAGACAACCTCCCTCCCTCTGGTCGGGCACTGCAAGCCACACAGGCACTTGTGTCCCCTGTGTCCCTGGAGGCCGCAGCGCGTTTTGGGTTTTGGCGCGGACGGGCCCCTCTCGGCTTCCGTAGTCCATTTGCCCCCGGAGCCTGCCAGACCCCTGGCCCCAGGGGCGGGCCCTGCTGAGTCCCCGAGCGCCTCCTGGGTTCCTGCCACCACCCTTGGGCCGGGATGAGGTGCCACCATCTGCGTAGAAGCCCTGCACACAGGCAAGAAGCCCCCCAGGCCCGCGGGCGCGCCCGACCCTGGAGCCCCCTGGCTGGCTGCAGCCACAGGGAACGGGGGTTCTGAGTTGGCAGCCCCCATTCCCGAAGCATCCACGGGCAGTTCCCCGAAGGGCTGACACCGGCTGCGCCTCAGCAGCCAGACAACCTCCCTCCCTCTGGTCGGGCACTGCAAGCCACACAGCCACTTGTGTCCCCTGTGTCCCTGGAGGCCGCAGCGCGTTTTGGGTTTTGGCGCGGACGGGCCCCTCTCGGCTTCCGTAGTCCATTTGCCCCGGAGCCTGCCAGACCCCTGGCCCCAGGGGCGGGCCCTGCTGAGTCCCCGAGCGCCTCCTGAGTTCCTGCCACCACCCTTGGGCCGGGATGAGGTGCCACCTTGTGCGTAGAAGCCCTGCACACAGGCAAGAAGCCCCCCAGGCCGCCCGACCCTGGAGCCCCCTGGCTGGCTGCAGCCACAGGGAACGGGGGTTCTGAGTTGGCAGCCCCCATTCCCGAAGCATCCACGGGCAGTTCCCTGAAGGGCTGACACCGGCTGCGCCTCAGCAGCCAGACAACTTCCCTCCCTCTGGTCGGGCACTGCAAGCCACACAGCCACTTGTGTCCCCTGTGTCCCTGGAGGCCGCAGCGCGTTTTGGGTTTTGGCGCGGACGGGCCCCTCTCGGCTTCCGTAGTCCATTTGTCCCCGGAGCCTGCCAGACCCCTGGCCCCAGGGGCGGGCCCTGCTGAGTCCCCGAGCGCCTCCTGGGTTCCTGCCACCACCCTTGGGCCGGGATGAGGTGCCACCTTGTGCGTAGAAGCCCTGCACACAGGCAAGAAGCCCCCCAGGCCCGCGGGCGCGCCCGAACCTGGAGCCCCCTGGCTGGCTGCAGCCACAGGGAACGGGGGTTCTGAGTTGGCAGCCCACATTCCCGAAGCATCCACGGGCAGTTCCCCGAAGAGCTGACACCGGCTGCGCCTCAGCAGCCAGACAACCTCCCTCCCTCTGGTCGGGCACTGCAAGCCACACAGCCACTCGTGTCCTGTGTCCCTGGAGGCCGCAGCACGTTTTGGGTTTTGGCGCGGACGGGCCCCTCTCGGCTTCCCTAGTCCATTTACCCCGGAGCCTGCCAGATCCCTGGCCCCAGGGGCGGGCCCTGCTGAGTCCCAGAGTGCCTCCTGGGTTCCTGCCACCACCCTTGGGCCGGGATGAGGTGCCACCTTGTGCGTAGAAGCCCTGCACACAGGCAAGAAGCCCCCCAGGCCCGCGGGCGCACACGACCCTGGAGCCCCCTGACTGGAGGCAGCCACAGGGAACGGGGGTTCTGAGTTGGCAGCCCCCATTCCCGAAGCATCTACGGGCAGTTCCCCGAAGGGCTGACACCGGCTGCGCCTCAGCAGCCAGACAACCTCCCTCCCTCTGGTCGGGCACTGCAAGCCACACAGCCACTTGTGTCCCCTGTGTCCCTGGAGGCCGCAGCGCGTTTTGGGTTTTGGCGCGGACGGGCCCCTCTCGGCTTCCGTAGTCCATTTGCCCCCGGAGCCTGCCAGACCCCTGGCCCCAGGGGCGGGCCCTGCTGAGTCCCCGAGCGCCTCCTGGGTTCCTGCCACCACCCTTGGGCCGGGATGAGGTGCCACCATCTGCGTAGAAGCCCTGCACACAGGCAAGAAGCCCCCCAGGCCCGCGGGCGCGCCCGACCCTGGAGCCCCCTGGCTGGCTGCAGCCACAGGGAACGGGGGTTCTGAGTTGGCAGCCCCCATTCCCGAAGCATCCACGGGCAGTTCCCCGAAGGGCTGACACCGGCTGCGCCTCAGCAGCCAGACAACCTCCCTCCCTCTGGTCGGGCACTGCAAGCCACACAGCCACTTGTGTCCCCTGTGTCCCTGGAGGCCGCAGCGCGTTTTGGGTTTTGGCGCGGACGGGCCCCTCTCGGCTTCCGTAGTCCATTTGCCCCGGAGCCTGCCAGAACCCTGGCCCCAGGGGCGGGCCCTGCTGAGTCCCCGAGCGCCTCCTGAGTTCCTGCCACCACCCTTGGGCCGGGATGAGGTGCCACCTTGTGCGTAGAAGCCCTGCACACAGGCAAGAAGCCCCCCAGGCCCGCCCGACCCTGGAGCCCCCTGGCTGGCTGCAGCCACAGGGAACGGGGGTTCTGAGTTGGCAGCCCCCATTCCCGAAGCATCCACGGGCAGTTCCCTGAAGGGCTGACACCGGCTGCGCCTCAGCAGCCAGACAACCTCCCTCCCTCTGGTCGGGCACTGCAAGCCACACAGCCACTTGTGTCCCCTGTGTCCCTGGAGGCTGCAGCGCGTTTTGGGTTTTGGCGCGGACGGGCCCCTCTCGGCTTCCGTAGTCCATTTGTCCCCGGAGCCTGCCAGACCCCTGGCCCCAGGGGCGGGCCCTGCTGAGTCCCCGAGCGCCTCCTGGGTTCCTGCCACCACCCTTGGGCCGGGATGAGGTGCCACCTTGTTTGTAGAAGCTCTGCACACAGGCAAGAAGCCCCCCAGGCCCGCGGGCGCGCCCGACCCTGGAGCCCCCTGGCTGGCTGCAGCCACAGGGAACGGGGGTTCTGAGTTGGCAGCCCCCATTCCCGAAGCATCCACGGGCAGTTCCCCGAAGGGCTGACACCGGCTGCGCCTCAGCAGCCAGACAACCTCCCTCCCTCTGGTTGGGCACTGCAAGCCACACAGCCACTTGTGTCCCCTGTGTCCCTGGAGGCCGCAGCGCGTTTTGGGTTTTGGCGCGGACGGGCCCCTCTCGGCTTCCGTAGTCCATTTGCCCCCGGAGCCTGCCAGACCCCTGGCCCCAGGGGCGGGCCCTGCTGAGTCCCCGAGCGCCTCCTGAGTTCCTGCCACCACCCTTGGGCCGGGATGAGGTGCAACCTTGTGCGTAGAAGCCCTGCACACAGGCAAGAAGCCCCCCAGGCCCGCGGGCGCGCCCGACCCTGGAGCCCCCTGGCTGGCTGCAGCCACAGGGAACGGGGGTTCTGAGTTGGCAGCCCCCATTCCCGAAGCATCCACGGGCAGTTCCCCGAAGGGCTGACACTGGCTGCGCCTCAGCAGCCAGACAACCTCCCTCCCTCTGGTCGGGCACTGCAAGCCACAAAGCCACTTGTGTCCCCTGTGTACCTGGAGGCCGCAGCGCGTTTTGGGTTTTGGCGCAGACGGGCCCCTCTCGGCTTCCGTAGTCAATTTGCCCCCGGAGCCTGCCAGACCCCTGGCCCCAGGGGCGGGCCCTGCTGAGTCCCCGAGGGCCTCCTGAGTTCCTGCCACCACCCTTGGGCCGGGATGAGGTGCCACCTTGTGCGTAGAAGCCCTGCACACAGGCAAGAAACCCCCCAGGCCCGCCCGACCCTGGAGCCCCCTGGCTGGCTGCAGCCACAGGGAACGGGGATTCTGAGTTGGCAGCCCCCATTCCCGAAGCATCCACGGGCAGTTCCCTGAAGGGCTGACACCGGCTGCGCCTCAGCAGCCAGACAACTTCCCTCCCTCTGGTCGGGCACTGCAAGCCACACAGCCACTTGTGTCCCCTGTGTCCCTGGAGGCCGCAGCGCGTTTTGGGTTTTGGCGCGGACGGGCCCCTCTCGGCTTCCGTAGTCCATTTGCCCCCAGAATCTGCTAGACCCCTGGCCCCAGGGGCGGGCCCTGCTGAGTCCCCGAGTGCCTCCTGGGTTCCTGCCACCACCCTTGGGCCGGGATGAGGTGCCACCTTGTGCGTAGAAGCCCTGCACACAGGCAAGAAGCCCCCCAGGCCCGCGGGCGCGCCCGACCCTGGAGCCCCCTGGCTGGCTGCAGCCACAGGGAACGGGGGTTCTGAGTTGGCAGCCCCCATTCCCGAAGCATCCACGGGCAGTTCCCCGAAGGGCTGACACCGGCTGCGCCTCAGCAGCCAGACAACTTCCCTCCCTCTGGTCGGGCACTGCAAGCCACACAGCCACTCGTGTCCCCTGTGTCCCTGGAGGCCGCAGCACGTTTTGGGTTTTGGCGCGGACGGGCCCCTCTCGGATTCCGTAGTCCATTTGTCCCCGGAGCCTGCCAGACCCCTGGCCCCAGGGGCGGGCCCTGCTGAGTCCCCGAGCGCCTCCTGGGTTCCTGCCACCACCCTTGGGCCGGGATGAGGTGCCACCTTGTGCGTAGAAGCCCTGAACACAGGCAAGATGCCCCCCAGGCCCACGGGCGCGCCCGACCCTGGAGCCCCCTAGTTGGCTGCAGCCACAGGGAACGGGGGTTCTGAGTTGGCAGCCCCCATTCCCTAAGCATCCACGGGCAGTTCCCCGAAGGGCTGACACCGGCTGCGCCTCAGCAGCCAGACAACCTCCCTCCCTCTGGTCGGGCACTGCAAGCCACACAGCCACTTGTGTCCCCTGTGTCCCTGGAGGCCGCAGCGCGTTTTGGGTTTTGGCGCGGACGGGCCCCTCTCGGCTTCCGTAGTCCATTTACCCCCAGAGCCTGCTAGACCCCTGGCCCCAGGGACGGGCCCTGCTGAGTCCCCGAGCGCCTCCTGAGTTCCTGCCACCACCCTTGGGCCGGGATGAGGTGCCACCTTGTGCGTAGAAGCCCTGCACACAGGCAAGAAGCCCCCCAGGCCCGCGGGCGCGCCCGACCCTGGAGCCCCCTGGCTGGCTGCAGCCACAGGGAACGGGGGTTCTGAGTTGGCAGCCCCCATTCCCGAAGCATCCACGGGCAGTTCCCCGAAGGGCTGACACCGGCTGCGCCTCAGCAGCCAGACAACCTCCCTCCCTCTGGTCGGGCACTGCAAGCCACACAGCCACTTGTGTCCCCTGTGTCCCTGGAGGCCGCAGCGTGTTTTGGGTTTTGGCGCGGACGGGCCCCTCTCGGCTTCCGTAGTCCATTTGCCCCCGGAGCCTGCCAGACCCCTGGCCCCAGGGGCGGGCCCTGCTGAGTCCCCGAGCGCCTCCTGAGTTCCTGCCACCACCCTTGGGCCGGGATGAGGTGCCACCTTGTGCGTAGAAGCCCTGCACACAGGCAAAAACCCCCCCAGGCCCGCCCGACCCTGGAGCCCCCTGGCTGGCTGCAGCCACAGGGAACGGGGGTTCTGAGTTGGCAGCCCCCATTCCCGAAGCATCCACGGGCAGTTCCCTGAAGGGCTGCCACCGGCTGCGCCTCAGCAGCCAGACTACTTCCCTCCCTCTGGCCGGGCACTGCAAGCCACACAGCCACTTGTGTCCCCTGTGTCCCTGGAGGCCGCAGCGTGTTTTGGGTTTTGGCGCGGACGGGCCCCTCTCGGTTTCCGTAGTCCATTTGCCCCGGAGCCTGCCAGACCCCTGGCCCCAGGGGCGGGCTCTGCTGAGTCCCCGAGCGCCTCCTGGGTTCCTGCCACCACCCTTGGGCCGGGATGAGGTGCCACCTTGTGCGTAGAAGCCCTGCACACAGGCAAGAAGCCCCCCAGGCCCGCGGGCGCACACGACCCTGGAGCCCCCTGACTGGAGGCAGCCAAAGGGAACGGGGGTTCTGAGTTGGCAGCCCCCATTCCCGAAGCATCTACGGGCAGTTCCCCGAAGGGCTGACACCGGCTGCGCCTCAGCAGCCAGACAACCTCCCTCCCTCTGGTCGGGCACTGCAAGCCACACAGGCACTTGTGTCCCCTGTGTCCCTGGAGGCCGCAGCGCGTTTTGGGTTTTGGCGCGGACGGGCCCCTCTCGGATTCCGTAGTCCATTTGTCCCCGGAGCCTGCCAGACCCCTGGCCCCAGGGGCGGGCCCTGCTGAGTCCCCGAGCGCCTCCTGGGTTCCTGCCACCACCCTTGGGCCGGGATGAGGTGCCACCTTGTGCGTAGAAGCCCTGCACACAGGCAAGAAGCCGCCCAGGCCCGCGGGCGCGCCCGACCCTGGAGCCCCCTGGCTGGCTGCAGCCACAGGGAACGGGGGTTCTGAGTTGGCAGCCCCCATTCCCGAAGCATCCACGGGCAGTTCCCCGAAGGGCTGACACCGGCTGCGCCTCAGCAGCCAGCCAACCTCCCTCCCTCTGGTCGGGCACTGCAAGCCACACAGCCACTTGTGTCCCCTGTGTCCCTGGAGGCCGCAGCGCGTTTTGGGTTTTGGCGCGGACGGGCCCCTCTCGGCTTCCGTAGTCCATTTGCCCCCGGAGCCTGCCAGACCCCTGGCCCCAGGGGCGGGCCCTGCTGAGTCCCCGAGCGCCTCCTGGGTTCCTGCCACCACCCTTGGGCCGGGATGAGGTGCCACCTTGTGCGTAGAAGTCCTGCACACAGGCAAAAACCCCCCCAGGCCCGCGGGCGCGCCCGACCCTGGAGCCCCCTGGCTGGCTGCAGCCACAGGGAACGGGGATTCTGAGTTGGCAGCCCCCATTCCCGAAGCATCCACGGGCAGTTCCCCGAAGGGCTGACACCGGCTGCGCCTCAGCAGCCAGACAACTTCCCTCCCTCTTGTCGGGCACTGGAAGCCACACAGCCACTTGTGTCCCCTGTGTACCTGGAGGCCGCAGCACGTTTTGGGTTTTGGCGCGGACGGGCCCCTCTCGGCTTCCGTAGTCCATTTGCCCCCAGAGCCTGCCAGACCCCAGGCCCCAGGGGCGGGCCCTGCTGAGTCCCCGAGCGCCTCCTGGGTTCCTGCCACCACCCTTGGGCCGGGATGAGGTGCCACCTTGTTTGTAGAAGCTCTGCACACAGGCAAGAAGCCCCCCAGGCCCGCGGGCGCGCCCGACCCTGGAGCCCCCTGGCTGGCTGCAGCCACAGGGAACGGGGGTTCTGAGTTGGCAGCCCCCATTCCCGAAGCATCCACGGGCAGTTCCCCGAAGGGCTGACACCGGCTGCGCCTCAGCAGCCAGACAACCTCCCTCCCTCTGATCGGGCACTGCAAGCCACACAGCCACTTGTGTCCCCTGTGTCCCTGGAGGCCGCAGCGTGTTTTGGGTTTTGGCGCGGACGGGCCCCTCTCGGCTTCCGTAGTCCATTTGCCCCCGGAGCCTGCCAGAACCCTGGCCCCAGGGGCGGGCCCTGATGAGTCCCAGAGTGCCTCCTGAGTTCCTGCCACCACCCTTGGGCCGGGATGAGGTGCCACTTTGTGCGTAGAAGCCCTGCACACAGGCAAGAAGCCCCCCAGGCCCGCCCGACCCTGGAGCCCCCTGGCTGGCTGCAGCCACAGGGAACGGGGGTTCTGAGTTGGCAGCCCCCATTCCCGAAGCATCCACGGGCAGTTCCCTGAAAGGCTGACACCTGCTGCGCCTCAGCAGCCAGACAACTTCCCTCCCTCTGGTCGGGCACTGCAAGCCACACAGCCACTTGTGTCCCCTGTGTCCCTGGAGGCCGCAGCGCGTTTTGGGTTTTGGCGCGGACGGGCCCCTCTCGGCTTCCGTAGTCCATTTGCCCCCGAAGCCTGCCAGACCCCTGGCCCCAGGGGCGGGCCCTGCTGAGTCCCCGAGCGCCTCTTGGGTTCCTGCCACCACCCTTGGGCCGGGATGAGGTGCCACCTTGTTTGTAGAAGCTCTGCACACAGGCAAGAAGCCCCCCAGGCCCGCGGGCGCGCCCGACCCTGGAGCCCCCTGGCTGGCTGCAGCCACAGGGAACGGGGGTTCTGAGTTGGCAGCCCCCATTCCCGAAGCATCCACGGGCAGTTCCCCGAAGGGCTGACACCGGCTGCGCCTCAGCAGCCAGACAACTTCCCTCCCTCTGGTCGGGCACTGCAAGCCACACAGCCACTCGTGTCCCCTGTGTCCCTGGAGGCCGCAGCGCGTTTTGGGTTTTGGCGCAGACGGGCCCCTCTGGCTGTCATAGTCCATTTGCCCCCGGAGCCTGCCAGACCCCTGGCCCCAGGGGCGGGCCCTGCTGAGTCCCCGAGCGCCTCCTGAGTTCCTGCCACCACCCTTGGGCCGGGATGAGGTGCCACCTTGTGCGTAGAAGCCCTGCACACAGGCAAGAAGCCCCCCAGGCCCGCCCGACCCTGGAGCCCCCTGGCTGGCTGCAGCCACAGGGAACGGGGGTTCTGAGTTGGCAGCCCCCATTCCCGAAGCATCCACGGGCAGTTCCCTGAAGGGCTGACACCGGCTGCGCCTCAGCAGCCAGACAACTTCCCTCCCTCTTGTCGGGCACTGCAAGCCACACAGCCACTTGTGTCCCCTGTGTCCCTGGAGGCCACAGCGCGTTTTGGGTTTTGGCGCGGACGGGCCCCTCTCGGCTTCCGTAGTCCATTTGTCCCCGGAGCCTGCCAGACCCCTGGCCCCAGGGGCGGGCCCTGCTGAGTCCCCGAGCGCCTCCTGGGTTCCTGCCACCACCCTTGGGCCGGGATGAGGTGCCACCTTGTGCGTAGAAGCCCTGCACACAGGCAAGAAGCCCCCCAGGCCCGCGGGCGCGCCCGACCCTGGAGACCCCTGGCTGGCTGCAGCCACAGGGAACGGGGGTTCTGAGTTGGCAGCCCCCATTCCCGAAGCATCCACGGGCATTTCCCCGAAGAGCTGACACCGGCTGCGCCTCAGCAGCCAGACAACCTCCCTCCCTCTGGTCGGGCACTGCAAGCCACACAGCCACTCGTGTCCCCTGTGTCCCTGGAGGCCACAGCACGTTTTGGGTTTTGGCGCGGACGGGCCCCTCTCGGCTTCCGTAGTCCATTTACCCCGGAGCCTGCCAGACCCCTGGCCCCAGGGGCGGGCCCTGCTGAGTCCCAGAGTGCCTCCTGGGTTCCCGCCACCACCCTTGGGCCGGGATGAGGTGCCACCTTGTGCGTAGAAGCCCTGCACACAGGCAAGAAGCCCCCCAGGCCCGCGGGCGCACACGACCCTGGAGCCCCCTGGCTGGCTGCAGCCACAGGGAACGGGGGTTCTGAGTTGGCAGCCCCCATTCCCGAAGCATCCACGGTCAGTTCCCCGAAGGGCTGACACCGGCTGCGCCTCAGCAGCCAGACAACCTCCCTCCCTCTGGTCGGGCACTGCAAGCCACACAGCCACTTGTGTCCCCTGTGTCCCTGGAGGCCGCAGCGCGTTTTGGGTTTTGGCGCGGACGGGCCCCTCTCGGCTTCCGTAGTCCATTTGCCCCCGGAGCCTGCCAGACCCCTGGCCCCAGGGGCGGGCCCTGCTGAGTCCCCGAGCGCCTCCTGGGTTCCTGCCACCACCCTTGGGCCGGGATGAGGTGCCACCTTGTGCGTAGAAGCCCTGCACACAGGCAAGAAGCCCCCCAGGCCCGCGGGCGCGCCCGACCCTGGAGCCCCCTGGCTGGCTGCAGCCACAGGGAACGGGGGTTCTGAGTTGGCAGCCCCCATTCCCGAAGCATCCACGGGCAGTTCCCCGAAGGGCTGACACCGGCTGCGCCTCAGCAGCCAGACAACCTCCCTCCCTCTGGTCGGGCACTGCAAGCCACACAGCCACTTGTGTCCCCTGTGTCCCTGGAGGCCGCAGCGCGTTTTGGGTTTTGGCGCGGACGGGCCCCTCTCGGCTTCCGTAGTCCATTTGCCCCCGGAGCCTGCCAGACCCCTGGCCCCAGGGGCGGGCCCTGCTGAGTCCCAGAGTGCCTCCTGAGTTCCTGCCACCACCCTTGGGCCGGGATGAGGTGCCACTTTGTGCGTAGAAGCCCTGCACACAGGCAAGAAGCCCCCCAGGCCCGCCCGACCCTGGAGCCCCCTGGCTGGCTGCAGCCACAGGGAACGGGGGTTCTGAGTTGGCAGCCCCCATTCCCGAAGCATCCACGGGCAGTTCCCTGAAGGGCTGACACCGGCTGCGCCTCAGCAGCCAGACAACGTCCCTCCCTCTGGTCGGGCACTGCAAGCCACACAGCCACTTGTGTCCCCTGTGTCCCTGGAGGCCGCAGCGCGTTTTGGGTTTTGGCGCGGACGGGCCCCTCTCGGCTTCCGTAGTCCATTTGCCCCCGGAGCCTGCCAGACCCCTGGCCCCAGGGGCGGGCCCTGCTGAGTCCCCGAGCGCCTCCTGGGTTCCTGCCACCACCCTTGGGCCGGGATGAGGTGCCACCTTGTTTGTAGAAGCTCTGCACACAGGCAAGAAGCCCCCCAGGCCCGCGGGCGCGCCCGACCCTGGAGCCCCCTGGCTGGCTGCAGCCACAGGGAACGGGGGTTCTGAGTTGGCAGCCCCCATTCCCGAAGCATCCACGGGCAGTTCCCCGAAGGGCTGACACCGGCTGCGCCTCAGCAGCCAGACAACTTCTCTCCCTCTGGTCGGGCACTGCAAGCCACACAGCCACTCGTGTCCCCTGTGTCCCTGGAGGCCGCAGCGCGTTTTGGGTTTTGGCGCAGACGGGCCCCTCTCGGCTGTCGTAGTCCATTTGCCCCCGGAGCCTGCCAGACCCCTGGCCCCAGGGGCGGGCCCTGCTGAGTCCCCGAGCGCCTCCTGAGTTCCTGCCACCACCCTTGGGCCGGGATGAGGTGCCACCTTGTGCGTAGAAGCCCTGCACACAGGCAAGAAGCCCCCCAGGCCCGCCCGACCCTGGAGCCCCCTGGCTGGCTGCAGCCACAGGGAACGGGGGTTCTGAGTTGGCAGCCCCCATTCCCGAAGCATCCACGGGCAGTTCCCCGAAGGGCTGACACCGGCTGCGCCTCAGCAGCCAGACAACTTCTCTCCCTCTGGTCGGGCACTGCAAGCCACACAGCCACTCGTGTCCCCTGTGTCCCTGGAGGCCGCAGCGCGTTTTGGGTTTTGGCGCAGACGGGCCCCTCTCGGCTGTCGTAGTCCATTTGCCCCCGGAGCCTGCCAGACCCCTGGCCCCAGGGGCGGGCCCTGCTGAGTCCCCGAGCGCCTCCTGAGTTCCTGCCACCACCCTTGGGCCGGGATGAGGTGCCACCTTGTGCGTAGAAGCCCTGCACACAGGCAAGAAGCCCCCCAGGCCCGCCCGACCCTGGAGCCCCCTGGCTGGCTGCAGCCACAGGGAACGGGGGTTCTGAGTTGGCAGCCCCCATTCCCGAAGCATCCACGGGCAGTTCCCTGAAGGGCTGACACCGGCTGCGCCTCAGCAGCCAGACAACTTCCCTCCCTCTTGTCGGGCACTGCAAGCCACACAGCCACTTGTGTCCCCTGTGTCCCTGGAGGCCGCAGCGCGTTTTGGGTTTTGGCGCGGACGGGCCCCTCTCGGCTTCCGTCGTCCATTTGTCCCCGGAGCCTGCCAGACCCCTGGCCCCAGGGGCGGGCCCTGCTGAGTCCCCGAGCGCCTCCTGGGTTCCTGCCACCACCCTTGGGCCGGGATGAGGTGCCACCTTGTGCGTAGAAGCCCTGCACACAGGCAAGAAGCCCCCCAGGCCCGCGGGCGCGCCCGACCCTGGAGCCCCCTGGCTGGCTGCAGCCACAGGGAACGGGGGTTCTGAGTTGGCAGCCCCCATTCCCGAAGCATCCACGGGCATTTCCCCGAAGAGCTGACACCGGCTGCGCCTCAGCAGCCAGACAACCTCCCTCCCTCTGGTCGGTCACTGCAAGCCACACAGCCACTCGTGTCCCCTGTGTCCCTGGAGGCCGCAGCACGTTTTGGGTTTTGGCGCGGACGGGCCCCTCTCGGCTTCCGTAGTCCATTTACCCCGGAGCCTGCCAGACCCCTGGCCCCAGGGGCGGGCCCTGCTGAGTCCCAGAGTGCCTCCTGGGTTCCTGCCACCACCCTTGGGCCGGGATGAGGTGCCACCTTGTGCGTAGAAGCCCTGCACACAGGCAAGAAGCCCCCCAGGCCCGCGGGCGCACACGACCCTGGAGCCCCCTGGCTGGCTGCAGCCACATGGAACGGGGGTTCTGAGTTGGCAGCCCCCATTCCCGAAGCATCCACGGTCAGTTCCCCGAAGGGCTGACACCGGCTGCGCCTCAGCAGCCAGACAACCTCCCTCCCTCTGGTCGGGCACTGCAAGCCACACAGGCACTTGTGTCCCCTGTGTCCCTGGAGGCCGCAGCGCGTTTTGGGTTTTGGCGCGGACGGGCCCCTCTCGGCTTCCGTAGTCCATTTGCCCCCGGAGCCTGCCAGACCCCTGGCCCCAGGGGCGGGCCCTGCTGAGTCCCCGAGCGCCTCCTGGGTTCCTGCCACCACCCTTGGGCCGGGATGAGGTGCCACCATCTGCGTAGAAGCCCTGCACACAGGCAAGAAGCCCCCCAGGCCCGCGGGCGCGCCCGACCCTGGAGCCCCCTGGCTGGCTGCAGCCACAGGGAACGGGGGTTCTGAGTTGGCAGCCCCCATTCCCGAAGCATCCACGGGCAGTTCCCCGAAGGGCTGACACCGGCTGCGCCTCAGCAGCCAGACAACCTCCCTCCCTCTGGTCGGGCACTGCAAGCCACACAGCCACTTGTGTCCCCTGTGTCCCTGGAGGCCGCAGCGTGTTTTGGGTTTTGGCGCGGACGGGCCCCTCTCGGCTTCCGTAGTCCATTTGCCCCCGGAGCCTGCCAGACCCCTGGCCCCAGGGGCGGGCCCTGCTGAGTCCCCGAGCGCCTCCTGAGTTCCTGCCACCACCCTTGGGCCGGGATGAGGTGCCACCTTGTGCGTAGAAGCCCTGCACACAGGCAAAAACCCCCCCAGGCCCGCCCGACCCTGGAGCCCCCTGGCTGGCTGCAGCCACAGGGAACGGGGGTTCTGAGTTGGCAGCCCCCATTCCCGAAGCATCCACGGGCAGTTCCCTGAAGGGCTGCCACCGGCTGCGCCTCAGCAGCCAGACTACTTCCCTCCCTCTGGCCGGGCACTGCAAGCCACACAGCCACTTGTGTCCCCTGTGTCCCTGGAGGCCGCAGCGTGTTTTGGGTTTTGGCGCGGACGGGCCCCTCTCGGTTTCCGTAGTCCATTTGCCCCGGAGCCTGCCAGACCCCTGGCCCCAGGGGCGGGCTCTGCTGAGTCCCCGAGCGCCTCCTGGGTTCCTGCCACCACCCTTGGGCCGGGATGAGGTGCCACCTTGTGCGTAGAAGCCCTGCACACAGGCAAGAAGCCCCCCAGGCCCGCGGGCGCACACGACCCTGGAGCCCCCTGACTGGAGGCAGCCAAAGGGAACGGGGGTTCTGAGTTGGCAGCCCCCATTCCCGAAGCATCTACGGGCAGTTCCCCGAAGGGCTGACACCGGCTGCGCCTCAGCAGCCAGACAACCTCCCTCCCTCTGGTCGGGCACTGCAAGCCACACAGGCACTTGTGTCCCCTGTGTCCCTGGAGGCCGCAGCGCGTTTTGGGTTTTGGCGCGGACGGGCCCCTCTCGGATTCCGTAGTCCATTTGTCCCCGGAGCCTGCCAGACCCCTGGCCCCAGGGGCGGGCCCTGCTGAGTCCCCGAGCGCCTCCTGGGTTCCTGCCACCACCCTTGGGCCGGGATGAGGTGCCACCTTGTGCGTAGAAGCCCTGCACACAGGCAAGAAGCCGCCCAGGCCCGCGGGCGCGCCCGACCCTGGAGCCCCCTGGCTGGCTGCAGCCACAGGGAACGGGGGTTCTGAGTTGGCAGCCCCCATTCCCGAAGCATCCACGGGCACTTCCCCGAAGGGCTGACACCGGCTGCGCCTCAGCAGCCAGCCAACCTCCCTCCCTCTGGTCGGGCACTGCAAGCCACACAGCCACTTGTGTCCCCTGTGTCCCTGGAGGCCGCAGCGCGTTTTGGGTTTTGGCGCGGACGGGCCCCTCTCGGCTTCCGTAGTCCATTTGCCCCCGGAGCCTGCCAGACCCCTGGCCCCAGGGGCGGGCCCTGCTGAGTCCCCGAGCGCCTCCTGAGTTCCTGCCACCACCCTTGGGCCGGGATGAGGTGCCACCTTGTGCGTAGAAGTCCTGCACACAGGCAAGAAGCCCCCCAGGCCCGCGGGCGCGCCCGACCCTGGAGCCCCCTGGCTGGCTGCAGCCACAGGGAACGGGGATTCTGAGTTGGCAGCCCCCATTCCCGAAGCATCCACGGGCAGTTCCCTGAAGGGCTGACACCGGCTGCGCCTCAGCAGCCAGACAACTTCCCTCCCTCTTGTCGGGCACTGGAAGCCACACAGCCACTTGTGTCCCCTGTGTACCTGGAGGCCGCAGCACGTTTTGGGTTTTGGCGCGGACGGGCCCCTCTCGGCTTCCGTAGTCCATTTGCCCCCAGAGCCTGCCAGACCCCAGGCCCCAGGGGCGGGCCCTGCTGAGTCCCCGAGCGCCTCCTGGGTTCCTGCCACCACCCTTGGGCCGGGATGAGGTGCCACCTTGTGCGTAGAAGCCCTGCACACAGGCAAGAAGCCCCCCAGGCCCGCGGGCGCGCCCGACCCTGGAGCCCCCTGGCTGGCTGCAGCCACAGGGAATGGGGGTTCTGAGTTGGCAGCCCCCATTCCCGAAGCATCCACGGGCAGTTCCCCGAAGGGCTGACACCGGCTGCGCCTCAGCAGCCAGACAACCTCCCTCCCTCTGGTCGGGCACTGCAAGCCACACAGGCACTTGTGTCCCCTGTGTCCCTGGAGGCCGCAGCGCGTTTTGGGTTTTGGCGCGGACGGGCCCCTCTCGGCTTCCGTAGTCCATTTGCCCCCGGAGCCTGCCAGACCCCTGGCCCCAGGGGCGGGCCCTGCTGAGTCCCCGAGCGCCTCCTGGGTTCCTGCCACCACCCTTGGGCCGGGATGAGGTGCCACCTTGTGCGTAGAAGCCCTGCACACAGGCAAGAAGCCCCCCAGGCCCGCGGGCTCGCCCGACCCTGGAGCCCCCTGGCTGGCTGCAGCCACAGGGAACGGGGGTTCTGAGTTGGCAGCCCCCATTCCCGAAGCATCCACGGGCAGTTCCCCGAAGGGCTGACACCGGCTGCGCCTCAGCAGCCAGACAACCTCCCTCCCTCTGGTCGGGCACTGCAAGCCACACAGCCACTTGTGTCCCCTGTGTCCCTGGAGGCCGCAGCGTGTTTTGGGTTTTGGCGCGGACGGGCCCCTCTTGGCTTCTGTAGTCCATTTGCTCCCGGAGCCTGCCAGACCCCTGGCCCCAGGGGCGGGCCCTGCTGAGTCCCCGAGCGCCTCCTGAGTTCCTGCCACCACCCTTGGGCCGGGATGAGGTGCCACCTTGTTTGTAGAAGCTCTGCACACAGGCAAGAAGCCCCCCAGGCCCGCGGGCGCGCCCGACCCTGGAGCCCCCTGGCTGGCTGCAGCCAAAGGGAACGGGGGTTCTGAGTTGGCAGCCCCCATTCCCGAAGCATCCACGGGCAGTTCCCCGAAGGGCTGACACCGGCTGCGCCTCAGCAGCCAGACAACTTCCTTCCCTCTGGTCGGGCACTGCAAGCCACACAGCCACTTGTGTCCCCTGTGTCCCTGGAGGCCGCAGCGCGTTTTGGGTTTTGGCGCGGACGGGCCCCTCTCGGCTTCCGTAGTCCATTTGCCCCCGGAGCCTGCCAGACCCCTGGCCCCAGGGGCGGGCCCTGCTGAGTCCCCGAGCGCCTCCTGAGTTCCTGCCACCACCCTTGGGCCGGGATGAGGTGCCACCTTGTTTGTAGAAGCTCTGCACACAGGCAAGAAGCCCCCCAGGCCCGCGGGCCCGCCCGACCTTGGAGCCCCCTGGCTGGCTGCAGCCAAAGGGAACGGGTGTTCTGAGTTGGCAGCCCCCATTCCCGAAGCATCCACGGGCAGTTCCCCGAAGGGCTGACACCGGCTGCGCCTCAGCAGCCAGACAACCTCCCTCCCTCTGGTCGGGCACTGCAAGCCACACAGCCACTTGTGTCCCCTGTGTCCCTGGAGGCCGCAGCGCGTTTTGGGTTTTGGCGCAGACGGGCCCCTCTCGGCTTCCGTAGTCCATTTGCCCCCGGAGCCTGCCAGACCCCTGGCCCCAGGGGCGGGCCCTGCTGAGTCCCCGAGCGCCTCCTGAGTTCCTGCCACCACCCTTGGGCCGGGATGAGGTGCCACCTTGTGCGTAGAAGCCCTGCACACAGGCAAGAAGCCCCCCAGGCCCGCCCGACCCTGGAGCCCCCTGGCTGGCTGCAGCCACAGGGAACGGGGATTCTGAGTTGGCAGCCCCCATTCCCGAAGCATCCACGGGCAGTTCCCCGAAGGGCTGACACCGGCTGCGCCTCAGCAGCCAGACAACTTCCCTCCCTCTGGTCGGGCACTGCAAGCCACACAGCCACTTGTGTTCCCTGTGTCCCTGGAGGCCGCAGCGCGTTTTGGGTTTTGGCGCGGACGGGCCCCTCTCGGCTTCCGTAGTCCATTTGCCCCCAGAGCCGGCTAGACCCCTGGCCCCAGGGGCGGGCCCTGCTGAGTCCCCGAGCGCCTCCTGGGTTCCTGCCACCACCCTTGGGCCGGGATGAGGTGCCACCTTGTTTGTAGAAGCTCTGCACACAGGCAAGAAGCCCCCCAGGCCCGCGGGCGCGCCCGACCCTGGAGCCCCCTGGCTGGCTGCAGCCACAGGGAACGGGGGTTCTGAGTTGGCAGCCCCCATTCCCGAAGCATCCACGGGCAGTTCCCCGAAGGGCTGACACCGGCTGCGCCTCAGCAGCCAGACAACCTCCCTCCCTCTGATCGGGCACTGCAAGCCACACAGCCACTTGTGTCCCCTGTGTCCCTGGAGGCCGCAGCGTGTTTTGGGTTTTGGCGCGGACGGGCCCCTCTCGGCTTCCGTAGTCCATTTGCCCCCGGAGCCTGCCAGAACCCTGGCCCCAGGGGCGGGCCCTGATGAGTCCCAGAGTGCCTCCTGAGTTCCTGCCACCACCCTTGGGCCGGGATGAGGTGCCACTTTGTGCGTAGAAGCCCTGCACACAGGCAAGAAGCCCCCCAGGCCCGCCCGACCCTGGAGCCCCCTGGCTGGCTGCAGCCACAGGGAACGGGGGTTCTGAGTTGGCAGCCCCCATTCCCGAAGCATCCACGGGCAGTTCCCTGAAAGGCTGACACCTGCTGCGCCTCAGCAGCCAGACAACTTCCCTCCCTCTGGTCGGGCACTGCAAGCCACACAGCCACTTGTGTCCCCTGTGTCCCTGGAGGCCGCAGCGCGTTTTGGGTTTTGGCGCGGACGGGCCCCTCTCGGCTTCCGTAGTCCATTTGCCCCCGGAGCCTGCCAGACCCCTGGCCCCAGGGGCGGGCCCTGCTGAGTCCCCGAGCGCCTCTTGGGTTCCTGCCACCACCCTTGGGCCGGGATGAGGTGCCACCTTGTTTGTAGAAGCTCTGCACACAGGCAAGAAGCCCCCCAGGCCCGCGGGCGCGCCCGACCCTGGAGCCCCCTGGCTGGCTGCAGCCACAGGGAACGGGGGTTCTGAGTTGGCAGCCCCCATTCCCGAAGCATCCACGGGCAGTTCCCCGAAGGGCTGACACCGGCTGCGCCTCAGCAGCCAGACAACTTCCCTCCCTCTGGTCGGGCACTGCAAGCCACACAGCCACTCGTGTCCCCTGTGTCCCTGGAGGCCGCAGCGCGTTTTGGGTTTTGGCGCAGACGGGCCCCTCTGGCTGTCATAGTCCATTTGCCCCCGGAGCCTGCCAGACCCCTGGCCCCAGGGGCGGGCCCTGCTGAGTCCCCGAGCGCCTCCTGAGTTCCTGCCACCACCCTTGGGCCGGGATGAGGTGCCACCTTGTGCGTAGAAGCCCTGCACACAGGCAAGAAGCCCCCCAGGCCCGCCCGACCCTGGAGCCCCCTGGCTGGCTGCAGCCACAGGGAACGGGGGTTCTGAGTTGGCAGCCCCCATTCCCGAAGCATCCACGGGCAGTTCCCTGAAGGGCTGACACCGGCTGCGCCTCAGCAGCCAGACAACTTCCCTCCCTCTTGTCGGGCACTGCAAGCCACACAGCCACTTGTGTCCCCTGTGTCCCTGGAGGCCACAGCGCGTTTTGGGTTTTGGCGCGGACGGGCCCCTCTCGGCTTCCGTAGTCCATTTGTCCCCGGAGCCTGCCAGACCCCTGGCCCCAGGGGCGGGCCCTGCTGAGTCCCCGAGCGCCTCCTGGGTTCCTGCCACCACCCTTGGGCCGGGATGAGGTGCCACCTTGTGCGTAGAAGCCCTGCACACAGGCAAGAAGCCCCCCAGGCCCGCGGGCGCGCCCGACCCTGGAGACCCCTGGCTGGCTGCAGCCACAGGGAACGGGGGTTCTGAGTTGGCAGCCCCCATTCCCGAAGCATCCACGGGCATTTCCCCGAAGAGCTGACACCGGCTGCGCCTCAGCAGCCAGACAACCTCCCTCCCTCTGGTCGGGCACTGCAAGCCACACAGCCACTCGTGTCCCCTGTGTCCCTGGAGGCCACAGCACGTTTTGGGTTTTGGCGCGGACGGGCCCCTCTCGGCTTCCGTAGTCCATTTACCCCGGAGCCTGCCAGACCCCTGGCCCCAGGGGCGGGCCCTGCTGAGTCCCAGAGTGCCTCCTGGGTTCCCGCCACCACCCTTGGGCCGGGATGAGGTGCCACCTTGTGCGTAGAAGCCCTGCACACAGGCAAGAAGCCCCCCAGGCCCGCGGGCGCACACGACCCTGGAGCCCCCTGGCTGGCTGCAGCCACAGGGAACGGGGGTTCTGAGTTGGCAGCCCCCATTCCCGAAGCATCCACGGTCAGTTCCCCGAAGGGCTGACACCGGCTGCGCCTCAGCAGCCAGACAACCTCCCTCCCTCTGGTCGGGCACTGCAAGCCACACAGGCACTTGTGTCCCCTGTGTCCCTGGAGGCCGCAGCGCGTTTTGGGTTTTGGCGCGGACGGGCCCCTCTCGGCTTCCGTAGTCCATTTGCCCCCGGAGCCTGCCAGACCCCTGGCCCCAGGGGCGGGCCCTGCTGAGTCCCCGAGCGCCTCCTGGGTTCCTGCCACCACCCTTGGGCCGGGATGAGGTGCCACCTTGTGCGTAGAAGCCCTGCACACAGGCAAGAAGCCCCCCAGGCCCGCGGGCGCGCCCGACCCTGGAGCCCCCTGGCTGGCTGCAGCCACAGGGAACGGGGGTTCTGAGTTGGCAGCCCCCATTCCCGAAGCATCCACGGGCAGTTCCCCGAAGGGCTGACACCGGCTGCGCCTCAGCAGCCAGACAACCTCCCTCCCTCTGGTCGGGCACTGCAAGCCACACAGCCACTTGTGTCCCCTGTGTCCCTGGAGGCCGCAGCGCGTTTTGGGTTTTGGCGCGGACGGGCCCCTCTCGGCTTCCGTAGTCCATTTGCCCCCGGAGCCTGCCAGACCCCTGGCCCCAGGGGCGGGCCCTGCTGAGTCCCAGAGTGCCTCCTGAGTTCCTGCCACCACCCTTGGGCCGGGATGAGGTGCCACTTTGTGCGTAGAAGCCCTGCACACAGGCAAGAAGCCCCCCAGGCCCGCCCGACCCTGGAGCCCCCTGGCTGGCTGCAGCCACAGGGAACGGGGGTTCTGAGTTGGCAGCCCCCATTCCCGAAGCATCCACGGGCAGTTCCCTGAAGGGCTGACACCGGCTGCGCCTCAGCAGCCAGACAACGTCCCTCCCTCTGGTCGGGCACTGCAAGCCACACAGCCACTTGTGTCCCCTGTGTCCCTGGAGGCCGCAGCGCGTTTTGGGTTTTGGCGCGGACGGGCCCCTCTCGGCTTCCGTAGTCCATTTGCCCCCGGAGCCTGCCAGACCCCTGGCCCCAGGGGCGGGCCCTGCTGAGTCCCCGAGCGCCTCCTGGGTTCCTGCCACCACCCTTGGGCCGGGATGAGGTGCCACCTTGTTTGTAGAAGCTCTGCACACAGGCAAGAAGCCCCCCAGGCCCGCGGGCGCGCCCGACCCTGGAGCCCCCTGGCTGGCTGCAGCCACAGGGAACGGGGGTTCTGAGTTGGCAGCCCCCATTCCCGAAGCATCCACGGGCAGTTCCCCGAAGGGCTGACACCGGCTGCGCCTCAGCAGCCAGACAACTTCTCTCCCTCTGGTCGGGCACTGCAAGCCACACAGCCACTCGTGTCCCCTGTGTCCCTGGAGGCCGCAGCGCGTTTTGGGTTTTGGCGCAGACGGGCCCCTCTCGGCTGTCGTAGTCCATTTGCCCCCGGAGCCTGCCAGACCCCTGGCCCCAGGGGCGGGCCCTGCTGAGTCCCCGAGCGCCTCCTGAGTTCCTGCCACCACCCTTGGGCCGGGATGAGGTGCCACCTTGTGCGTAGAAGCCCTGCACACAGGCAAGAAGCCCCCCAGGCCCGCCCGACCCTGGAGCCCCCTGGCTGGCTGCAGCCACAGGGAACGGGGGTTCTGAGTTGGCAGCCCCCATTCCCGAAGCATCCACGGGCAGTTCCCCGAAGGGCTGACACCGGCTGCGCCTCAGCAGCCAGACAACTTCTCTCCCTCTGGTCGGGCACTGCAAGCCACACAGCCACTCGTGTCCCCTGTGTCCCTGGAGGCCGCAGCGCGTTTTGGGTTTTGGCGCAGACGGGCCCCTCTCGGCTGTCGTAGTCCATTTGCCCCCGGAGCCTGCCAGACCCCTGGCCCCAGGGGCGGGCCCTGCTGAGTCCCCGAGCGCCTCCTGAGTTCCTGCCACCACCCTTGGGCCGGGATGAGGTGCCACCTTGTGCGTAGAAGCCCTGCACACAGGCAAGAAGCCCCCCAGGCCCGCCCGACCCTGGAGCCCCCTGGCTGGCTGCAGCCACAGGGAACGGGGGTTCTGAGTTGGCAGCCCCCATTCCCGAAGCATCCACGGGCAGTTCCCTGAAGGGCTGACACCGGCTGCGCCTCAGCAGCCAGACAACTTCCCTCCCTCTTGTCGGGCACTGCAAGCCACACAGCCACTTGTGTCCCCTGTGTCCCTGGAGGCCGCAGCGCGTTTTGGGTTTTGGCGCGGACGGGCCCCTCTCGGCTTCCGTCGTCCATTTGTCCCCGGAGCCTGCCAGACCCCTGGCCCCAGGGGCGGGCCCTGCTGAGTCCCCGAGCGCCTCCTGGGTTCCTGCCACCACCCTTGGGCCGGGATGAGGTGCCACCTTGTGCGTAGAAGCCCTGCACACAGGCAAGAAGCCCCCCAGGCCCGCGGGCGCGCCCGACCCTGGAGCCCCCTGGCTGGCTGCAGCCACAGGGAACGGGGGTTCTGAGTTGGCAGCCCCCATTCCCGAAGCATCCACGGGCATTTCCCCGAAGAGCTGACACCGGCTGCGCCTCAGCAGCCAGACAACCTCCCTCCCTCTGGTCGGTCACTGCAAGCCACACAGCCACTCGTGTCCCCTGTGTCCCTGGAGGCCGCAGCACGTTTTGGGTTTTGGCGCGGACGGGCCCCTCTCGGCTTCCGTAGTCCATTTACCCCGGAGCCTGCCAGACCCCTGGCCCCAGGGGCGGGCCCTGCTGAGTCCCAGAGTGCCTCCTGGGTTCCTGCCACCACCCTTGGGCCGGGATGAGGTGCCACCTTGTGCGTAGAAGCCCTGCACACAGGCAAGAAGCCCCCCAGGCCCGCGGGCGCACACGACCCTGGAGCCCCCTGGCTGGCTGCAGCCACATGGAACGGGGGTTCTGAGTTGGCAGCCCCCATTCCCGAAGCATCCACGGTCAGTTCCCGAAGGGCTGACACCGGCTGCGCCTCAGCAGCCAGACAACCTCCCTCCCTCTGGTCGGGCACTGCAAGCCACACAGGCACTTGTGTCCCCTGTGTCCCTGGAGGCCGCAGCGCGTTTTGGGTTTTGGCGCGGACGGGCCCCTCTCGGCTTCCGTAGTCCATTTGCCCCCGGAGCCTGCCAGACCCCTGGCCCCAGGGGCGGGCCCTGCTGAGTCCCCGAGCGCCTCCTGGGTTCCTGCCACCACCCTTGGGCCGGGATGAGGTGCCACCATCTGCGTAGAAGCCCTGCACACAGGCAAGAAGCCCCCCAGGCCCGCGGGCGCGCCCGACCCTGGAGCCCCCTGGCTGGCTGCAGCCACAGGGAACGGGGGTTCTGAGTTGGCAGCCCCCATTCCCGAAGCATCCACGGGCAGTTCCCCGAAGGGCTGACACCGGCTGCGCCTCAGCAGCCAGACAACCTCCCTCCCTCTGGTCGGGCACTGCAAGCCACACAGCCACTTGTGTCCCCTGTGTCCCTGGAGGCCGCAGCGCGTTTTGGGTTTTGGCGCGGACGGGCCCCTCTCGGCTTCCGTAGTCCATTTGCCCCGGAGCCTGCCAGAACCCTGGCCCCAGGGGCGGGCCCTGCTGAGTCCCCGAGCGCCTCCTGAGTTCCTGCCACCACCCTTGGGCCGGGATGAGGTGCCACCTTGTGCGTAGAAGCCCTGCACACAGGCAAGAAGCCCCCCAGGCCCGCACGACCCTGGAGCCCCCTGGCTGGCTGCAGCCACAGGGAACGGGGGTTCTGAGTTGGCAGCCCCCATTCCCGAAGCATCCACGGGCAGTTCCCTGAAGGGCTGACACCGGCTGCGCCTCAGCAGCCAGACAACTTCCCTCCCTCTGGTCGGGCACTGCAAGCCACACAGCCACTTGTGTCCCCTGTGTCCCTGGAGGCCGCAGCGCGTTTTGGGTTTTGGCGCGGACGGGCCCCTCTCGGCTTCCGTAGTCCATTTGTCCCCGGAGCCTGCCAGACCCCTGGCCCCAGGGGCGGGCCCTGCTGAGTCCCCGAGCGCCTCCTGGGTTCCTGCCACCACCCTTGGGCCGGGATGAGGTGCCACCTTGTGCGTAGAAGCCCTGCACACAGGCAAGAAGCCCCCCAGGCCCGCGGGCGCGCCCGAACCTGGCGCCCCCTGGCTGGCTGCAGCCACAGGGAACGGGGGTTCTGAGTTGGCAGCCCCCATTCCCGAAGCATCCACGGGCAGTTCCCCGAAGAGCTGACACAGGCTGCGCCTCAGCAGCCAGACAACCTCCCTCCCTCTGGTCGGGCTCTGCAAGCCACACAGCCACTCGTGTCCTGTGTCCCTGGAGGCCGCAGCACGTTTTGGGTTTTGGCGCGGACGGGCCCCTCTCGGCTTCCGTAGTCCATTTACCCCGGAGCCTGCCAGATCCCTGGCCCCAGGGGCGGGCCCTGCTGAGTCCCAGAGTGCCTCCTGGGTTCCTGCCACCACCCTTGGGCCGGGATGAGGTGCCACCTTGTGCGTAGAAGCCCTGCACACAGGCAAGAAGCCCCCCAGGCCCGCGGGCGCACACGACCCTGGAGCCCCCTGACTGGAGGCAGCCACAGGGAACGGGGGTTCTGAGTTGGCAGCCCCCATTCCCGAAGCATCTACGGGCAGTTCCCCGAAGGGCTGACACCGGCTGCGCCTCAGCAGCCAGACAACCTCCCTCCCTCTGGTCGGGCACTGCAAGCCACACAGGCACTTGTGTCCCCTGTGTCCCTGGAGGCCGCAGCGCGTTTTGGGTTTTGGCGCGGACGGGCCCCTCTCGGCTTCCGTAGTCCATTTGCCCCCGGAGCCTGCCAGACCCCTGGCCCCAGGGGCGGGCCCTGCTGAGTCCCCGAGCGCCTCCTGGGTTCCTGCCACCACCCTTGGGCCGGGATGAGGTGCCACCATCTGCGTAGAAGCCCTGCACACAGGCAAGAAGCCCCCCAGGCCCGCGGGCGCGCCCGACCCTGGAGCCCCCTGGCTGGCTGCAGCCACAGGGAACGGGGGTTCTGAGTTGGCAGCCCCCATTCCCGAAGCATCCACGGGCAGTTCCCCGAAGGGCTGACACCGGCTGCGCCTCAGCAGCCAGACAACCTCCCTCCCTCTGGTCGGGCACTGCAAGCCACACAGCCACTTGTGTCCCCTGTGTCCCTGGAGGCCGCAGCGCGTTTTGGGTTTTGGCGCGGACGGGCCCCTCTCGGCTTCCGTAGTCCATTTGCCCCGGAGCCTGCCAGACCCCTGGCCCCAGGGGCGGGCCCTGCTGAGTCCCCGAGCGCCTCCTGAGTTCCTGCCACCACCCTTGGGCCGGGATGAGGTGCCACCTTGTGCGTAGAAGCCCTGCACACAGGCAAGAAGCCCCCCAGGCCCGCCCGACCCTGGAGCCCCCTGGCTGGCTGCAGCCACAGGGAACGGGGGTTCTGAGTTGGCAGCCCCCATTCCCGAAGCATCCACGGTCAGTTCCCTGAAGGGCTGACACCGGCTGCGCCTCAGCAGCCAGACAACTTCCCTCCCTCTGGTCGGGCACTGCAAGCCACACAGCCACTTGTGTCCCCTGTGTCCCTGGAGGCCGCAGCGCGTTTTGGGTTTTGGCGCGGACGGGCCCCTCTCGGCTTCCGTAGTCCATTTGTCCCCGGAGCCTGCCAGACCCCTGGCCCCAGGGGCGGGCCCTGCTGAGTCCCCGAGCGCCTCCTGGGTTCCTGCCACCACCCTTGGGCCGGGATGAGGTGCCACCTTGTGCGTAGAAGCCCTGCACACAGGCAAGAAGCCCCCCAGGCCCGCGGGCGCGCCCGACCCTGGAGCCCCCTGGCTGGCTGCAGCCACAGGGAACGGGGGTTCTGAGTTGGCAGCCCACATTCCCGAAGCATCCACGGGCAGTTCCCCGAAGAGCTGACACCGGCTGCGCCTCAGCAGCCAGACAACCTCCCTCCCTCTGGTCGGGCACTGCAAGCCACACAGCCACTCGTGTCCTGTGTCCCTGGAGGCCGCAGCACGTTTTGGGTTTTGGCGCGGACGGGCCCCTCTCGGCTTCCGTAGTCCATTTACCCCGGAGCCTGCCAGATCCCTGGCCCCAGGGGCGGGCCCTGCTGAGTCCCAGAGTGCCTCCTGGGTTCCTGCCACCACCCTTGGGCCGGGATGAGGTGCCACCTTGTGCGTAGAAGCCCTGCACACAGGCAAGAAGCCCCCCAGGCCCGCGGGCGCACACGACCCTGGAGCCCCCTGACTGGAGGCAGCCACAGGGAACGGGGGTTCTGAGTTGGCAGCCCCCATTCCCGAAGCATCTACGGGCAGTTCCCCGAAGGGCTGACACCGGCTGCGCCTCAGCAGCCAGACAACCTCCCTCCCTCTGGTCGGGCACTGCAAGCCACACAGCCACTTGTGTCCCCTGTGTCCCTGGAGGCCGCAGCGCGTTTTGGGTTTTGGCGCGGACGGGCCCCTCTCGGCTTCCGTAGTCCATTTGCCCCCGGAGCCTGCCAGACCCCTGGCCCCAGGGGCGGGCCCTGCTGAGTCCCCGAGCGCCTCCTGGGTTCCTGCCACCACCCTTGGGCCGGGATGAGGTGCCACCATCTGCGTAGAAGCCCTGCACACAGGCAAGAAGCCCCCCAGGCCCGCGGGCGCGCCCGACCCTGGAGCCCCCTGGCTGGCTGCAGCCACAGGGAACGGGGGTTCTGAGTTGGCAGCCCCCATTCCCGAAGCATCCACGGGCAGTTCCCCGAAGGGCTGACACCGGCTGCGCCTCAGCAGCCAGACAACCTCCCTCCCTCTGGTCGGGCACTGCAAGCCACACAGCCACTTGTGTCCCCTGTGTCCCTGGAGGCCGCAGCGCGTTTTGGGTTTTGGCGCGGACGGGCCCCTCTCGGCTTCCGTAGTCCATTTGCCCCGGAGCCTGCCAGAACCCTGGCCCCAGGGGCGGGCCCTGCTGAGTCCCCGAGCGCCTCCTGAGTTCCTGCCACCACCCTTGGGCCGGGATGAGGTGCCACCTTGTGCGTATAAGCCCTGCACACAGGCAAGAAGCCCCCCAGGCCCGCCCGACCCTGGAGCCCCCTGGCTGGCTGCAGCCACAGGGAACGGGGGTTCTGAGTTGGCAGCCCCCATTCCCGAAGCATCCACGGGCAGTTCCCTGAAGGGCTGACACCGGCTGCGCCTCAGCAGCCAGACAACTTCCCTCCCTCTGGTCGGGCACTGCAAGCCACACAGCCACTTGTGTCCCCTGTGTCCCTGGAGGCTGCAGCGCGTTTTGGGTTTTGGCGTGGACGGGCCCCTCTCGGCTTCCGTAGTCCATTTGTCCCCGGAGCCTGCCAGACCCCTGGCCCCAGGGGCGGGCCCTGCTGAGTCCCCGAGCGCCTCCTGGGTTCCTGCCACCACCCTTGGGCCGGGATGAGGTGCCACCTTGTTTGTAGAAGCTCTGCACACAGGCAAGAAGCCCCCCAGGCCCGCGGGCGCGCCCGACCCTGGAGCCCCCTGGCTGGCTGCAGCCACAGGGAACGGGGGTTTTGAGTTGGCAGCCACCATTCCCGAAGCATCCACGGGCAGTTCCCCGAAGGGCTGACACCGGCTGCGCCTCAGCAGCCAGACAACCTCCCTCCCTCTGGTTGGGCACTGCAAGCCACACAGCCACTTGTGTCCCCTGTGTCCCTGGAGGCCGCAGCGCGTTTTGGGTTTTGGCGCGGACGGGCCCCTCTCGGCTTCCGTAGTCCATTTGCCCCCGGAGCCTGCCAGACCCCTGGCCCCAGGGGCGGGCCCTGCTGAGTCCCCGAGCGCCTCCTGAGTTCCTGCCACCACCCTTGGGCCGGGATGAGGTGCAACCTTGTGCGTAGAAGCCCTGCACACAGGCAAGAAGCCCCCCAGGCCCGCGGGCGCGCCCGACCCTGGAGCCCCCTGGCTGGCTGCAGCCACAGGGAACGGGGGTTCTGAGTTGGCAGCCCCCATTCCCGAAGCATCCACGGGCAGTTCCCCGAAGGGCTGACACTGGCTGCGCCTCAGCAGCCAGACAACCTCCCTCCCTCTGGTCGGGCACTGCAAGCCACAAAGCCACTTGTGTCCCCTGTGTACCTGGAGGCCGCAGCGCGTTTTGGGTTTTGGCGCAGACGGGCCCCTCTCGGCTTCCGTAGTCAATTTGCCCCCGGAGCCTGCCAGACCCCTGGCCCCAGGGGCGGGCCCTGCTGAGTCCCCGAGCGCCTCCTGAGTTCCTGCCACCACCCTTGGGCCGGGATGAGGTGCCACCTTGTGCGTAGAAGCCCTGCACACAGGCAAGAAACCCCCCAGGCCCGCCCGACCCTGGAGCCCCCTGGCTGGCTGCAGCCACAGGGAACGGGGATTCTGAGTTGGCAGCCCCCATTCCCGAAGCATCCACGGGCAGTTCCCTGAAGGGCTGACACCGGCTGCGCCTCAGCAGCCAGACAACTTCCCTCCCTCTGGTCGGGCACTGCAAGCCACACAGCCACTTGTGTCCCCTGTGTCCCTGGAGGCCGCAGCGCGTTTTGGGTTTTGGCGCGGACGGGCCCCTCTCGGCTTCCGTAGTCCATTTGCCCCCAGAATCTGCTAGACCCCTGGCCCCAGGGGTGGGCCCTGCTGAGTCCCCGAGTGCCTCCTGGGTTCCTGCCACCACCCTTGGGCCGGGATGAGGTGCCACCTTGTGCGTAGAAGCCCTGCACACAGGCAAGAAGCCCCCCAGGCCCGCGGGCGCGCCCGACCCTGGAGCCCCCTGGCTGGCTGCAGCCACAGGGAACGGGGGTTCTGAGTTGGCAGCCCCCATTCCCGAAGCATCCACGGGCAGTTCCCCGAAGGGCTGACACCGGCTGCGCCTCAGCAGCCAGACAACTTCCCTCCCTCTGGTCGGGCACTGCAAGCCACACAGCCACTCGTGTCCCCTGTGTCCCTGGAGGCCGCAGCACGTTTTGGGTTTTGGCGCGGACGGGCCCCTCTCGGATTCCGTAGTCCATTTGTCCCCGGAGCCTGCCAGACCCCTGGCCCCAGGGGCGGGCCCTGCTGAGTCCCCGAGCGCCTCCTGGGTTCCTGCCACCACCCTTGGGCCGGGATGAGGTGCCACCTTGTGCGTAGAAGCCCTGAACACAGGCAAGATGCCCCCCAGGCCCACGGGCGCGCCCGACCCTGGAGCCCCCTAGTTGGCTGCAGCCACAGGGAACGGGGGTTCTGAGTTGGCAGCCCCCATTCCCTAAGCATCCACGGGCAGTTCCCCGAAGGGCTGACACCGGCTGCGCCTCAGCAGCCAGACAACCTCCCTCCCTCTGGTCGGGCACTGCAAGCCACACAGCCACTTGTGTCCCCTGTGTCCCTGGAGGCCGCAGCGCGTTTTGGGTTTTGGCGCGGACGGGTCCCTCTCGGCTTCCGTAGTCCATTTACCCCCAGAGCCTGCTAGACCCCTGGCCCCAGGGACGGGCCCTGCTGAGTCCCCGAGCGCCTCCTGAGTTCCTGCCACCACCCTTGGGCCGGGATGAGGTGCCACCTTGTGCGTAGAAGCCCTGCACACAGGCAAGAAGCCCCCCAGGCCCGCGGGCGCGCCCGACCCTGGAGCCCCCTGGCTGGCTGCAGCCACAGGGAACGGGGGTTCTGAGTTGGCAGCCCCCATTCCCGAAGCATCCACGGGCAGTTCCCCGAAGGGCTGACACCGGCTGCGCCTCAGCAGCCAGACAACCTCCCTCCCTCTGGTCGGGCACTGCAAGCCACACAGCCACTTGTGTCCCCTGTGTCCCTGGAGGCCGCAGCGCGTTTTGGGTTTTGGCGCAGACGGGCCCCTCTCGGCTTCCGTAGTCCATTTGCCCCCGGAGCCTGCCAGACCCCTGGCCCCAGGGGCGGGCCCTGCTGAGTCCCCGAGCGCCTCCTGAGTTCCTGCCACCACCCTTGGGCCGGGATGAAGTGCCACCTTGTGCGTAGAAGCCCTGCACACAGGCAAGAAGCCCCCCAGGCCCGCCCGACCCTGGAGCCCCCTGGCTGGCTGCAGCCACAGGGAACGGGGATTCTGAGTTGGCAGCCCCCATTCCCGAAGCATCCACGGGCAGTTCCCCGAAGGGCTGACACCGGCTGCGCCTCAGCAGCCAGACAACTTCCCTCCCTCTGGTCGGGCACTGCAAGCCACACAGCCACTTGTGTTCCCTGTGTCCCTGGAGGCCGCAGCGCGTTTTGGGTTTTGGCGCGGACGGGCCCCTCTCGGCTTCCGTAGTCCATTTGCCCCCAGAGCCGGCTAGACCCCTGGCCCCAGGGGCGGGCCCTGCTGAGTCCCCGAGCGCCTCCTGGGTTCCTGCCACCACCCTTGGGCCGGGATGAGGTGCCACCTTGTGCGTAGAAGCCCTGCACACAGGCAAGAAGCCCCCCAGGCCCGCGGGCGCGCCCGACCCTGGAGCCCCCTGGCTGGCTGCAGCCACAGGGAACGGGGGTTCTGAGTTGGCAGCCCCCATTCCCGAAGCATCCACGGGCAGTTCCCCGAAGGGCTGACACCGGCTGCGCCTCAGCAGCCAGACAACCTCCCTCCCTCTGGTCGGGCACTGCAAGCCACACAGCCACTCGTGTCCCCTGTGTCCCTGGAGGCCGCAGCGCGTTTTGGGTTTTGGCGCAGACGGGTCCCTCTGGCTGTCATAGTCCATTTGCCCCCAGAGCCTGCCAGACCCCTGGCCCCAGGGGCGGGCCCTGCTGAGTCCCCGAGCGCCTCCTGAGTTCCTGCCACCACCCTTGGGCCGGGATGAGGTGCCACCTTGTGCGTAGAAGCCCTGCACACAGGCAAGAAGCCCCCCAGGCCCGCCCGACCCTGGAGCCCCCTGGCTGGCTGCAGCCACAGGGAACGGGGGTTCTGAGTTGGCAGCCCCCATTCCCGAAGCATCCACGGGCAGTTCCCTGAAGGGCTGACACCGGCTGCGCCTCAGCAGCCAGACAACTTCCCTCCCTCTTGTCGGGCACTGCAAGCCACACAGCCACTTGTGTCCCCTGTGTCCCTGGAGGCCACAGCGCGTTTTGGGTTTTGGCGCGGACGGGCCCCTCTCGGCTTCCGTAGTCCATTTGCCCCGGAGCCTGCCAGACCCCTGGCCCCAGGGGCGGGCCCTGCTGAGTCCCAGAGTGCCTCCTGGGTTCCCGCCACCACCCTTGGGCCGGGATGAGGTGCCACCTTGTGCGTAGAAGCCCTGCACACAGGCAAGAAGCCCCCCAGGCCCGCGGGCGCACACGACCCTGGAGCCCCCTGGCTGGCTGCAGCCACAGGGAACGGGGGTTCTGAGTTGGCAGCCCCCATTCCCGAAGCATCCACGGTCAGTTCCCCGAAGGGCTGACACCGGCTGCGCCTCAGCAGCCAGACAACCTCCCTCCCTCTGGTCGGGCACTGCAAGCCACACAGCCACTTGTGTCCCCTGTGTCCCTGGAGGCCGCAGCGCGTTTTGGGTTTTGGCGCGGACGGGCCCCTCTCGGCTTCCGTAGTCCATTTGCCCCCGGAGCCTGCCAGACCCCTGGCCCCAGGGGCGGGCCCTGCTGAGTCCCAGAGTGCCTCCTGAGTTCCTGCCACCACCCTTGGGCCGGGATGAGGTGCCACTTTGTGCGTAGAAGCCCTGCACACAGGCAAGAAGCCCCCCAGGCCCGCCCGACCCTGGAGCCCCCTGGCTGGCTGCAGCCACAGGGAACGGGGGTTCTGAGTTGGCAGCCCCCATTCCCGAAGCATCCACGGGCAGTTCCCTGAAGGGCTGACACCGGCTGCGCCTCAGCAGCCAGACAACTTCCCTCCCTCTGGTCGGGCACTGCAAGCCACACAGCCACTTGTGTCCCCTGTGTCCCTGGAGGCCGCAGCGCGTTTTGGGTTTTGGCGCGGACGGGCCCCTCTCGGCTTCCGTAGTCCATTTGTCCCCGGAGCCTGCCAGACCCCTGGCCCCAGGGGCGGGCCCTGCTGAGTCCCCGAGCGCCTCCTGGGTTCCTGCCACCACCCTTGGGCCGGGATGAGGTGCCACCTTGTTTGTAGAAGCTCTGCACACAGGCAAGAAGCCCCCCAGGCCCGCGGGCGCGCCCGACCCTGGAGCCCCCTGGCTGGCTGCAGCCACAGGGAACGGGGGTTCTGAGTTGGCAGCCCCCATTCCCGAAGCATCCACGGGCAGTTCCCCGAAGGGCTGACACCGGCTGCGCCTCAGCAGCCAGACAACTTCCCTCCCTCTGGTCGGGCACTGCAAGCCACACAGCCACTCGTGTCCCCTGTGTCCCTGGAGGCCGCAGCGCGTTTTGGGTTTTGGCGCAGACGGGCCCCTCTCGGCTGTCGTAGTCCATTTGCCCCCGGAGCCTGCCAGACCCCTGGCCCCAGGGGCGGGCCCTGCTGAGTCCCCGAGCGCCTCCTGAGTTCCTGCCACCACCCTTGGGCCGGGATGAGGTGCCACCTTGTGCGTAGAAGCCCTGCACACAGGCAAGAAGCCCCCCAGGCCCGCCCGACCCTGGAGCCCCCTGGCTGGCTGCAGCCACAGGGAACGGGGGTTCTGAGTTGGCAGCCCCCATTCCCGAAGCATCCACGGGCAGTTCCCTGAAGGGCTGACACCGGCTGCGCCTCAGCAGCCAGACAACTTCCCTCCCTCTTGTCGGGCACTGCAAGCCACACAGCCACTTGTGTCCCCTGTGTCCCTGGAGGCCGCAGCGCGTTTTGGGTTTTGGCGCGGACGGGCCCCTCTCGGCTTCCGTCGTCCATTTGTCCCCGGAGCCTGCCAGACCCCTGGCCCCAGGGGCGGGCCCTGCTGAGTCCCCGAGCGCCTCCTGGGTTCCTGCCACCACCCTTGGGCCGGGATGAGGTGCCACCTTGTGCGTAGAAGCCCTGCACACAGGCAAGAAGCCCCCCAGGCCCGCGGGCGCGCCCGACCCTGGAGCCCCCTGGCTGGCTGCAGCCACAGGGAACGGGGGTTCTGAGTTGGCAGCCCCCATTCCCGAAGCATCCACGGGCATTTCCCCGAAGAGCTGACACCGGCTGCGCCTCAGCAGCCAGACAACCTCCCTCCCTCTGGACGGTCACTGCAAGCCACACAGCCACTCGTGTCCCCTGTGTCCCTGGAGGCCGCAGCACGTTTTGGGTTTTGGCGCGGACGGGCCCCTCTCGGCTTCCGTAGTCCATTTACCCCGGAGCCTGCCAGACCCCTGGCCCCAGGGGCGGGCCCTGCTGAGTCCCAGAGTGCCTCCTGGGTTCCTGCCACCACCCTTGGGCCGGGATGAGGTGCCACCTTGTGCGTAGAAGCCCTGCACACAGGCAAGAAGCCCCCCAGGCCCACGGGCGCACACGACCCTGGAACCCCCTGGCTGGCTGCAGCCACATGGAACGGGGGTTCTGAGTTGGCAGCCCCCATTCCCGAAGCATCCACGGGCAGTTCCCCGAAGGGCTGACACCGGCTGCGCCTCAGCAGCCAGACAACCTCCCTCCCTCTGGTCGGGCACTGCAAGCCACACAGCCACTTGTGTCCCCTGTGTCCCTGGAGGCCGCAGCGCGTTTTGGGTTTTGGCGCGGACGGGCCCCTCTCGGCTTCCGTAGTCCATTTGCCCCGGGAGCCTGCCAGACCCCTGGCCCCAGGGGAGGGCCCTGCTGAGTCCCCGAGCGCCTCCTGAGTTCCTGCCACCACCCTTGGGCCGGGATGAGGTGCCACCTTGTGCGTAGAAGCCCTGCACACAGGCAAGAAGCCCCCCAGGCCCGCCCGACCCTGGAGCCCCCTGGCTGGCTGCAGCCACAGGGAACGGGGGTTCTGAGTTGGCAGCCCCCATTCCCGAAGCATCCACGGGCAGTTCCCCGAAGGGCTGACACCGGCTGCGCCTCAGCAGCCAGACAACCTCCCTCCCTCTGGTCGGGCACTGCAAGCCACACAGCCACTTGTGTCCCCTGTGTCCCTGGAGGCCGCAGCGCGTTTTGGGTTTTGGCGCGGACGGGCCCCTCTCGGCTTCCGTAGTCCATTTGCCCCCGGAGCCTGCCAGACCCCTGGCCCCAGGGGCGGGCCCTGCTGAGTCCCCGAGCGCCTCCTGGGTTCCTGCCACCACCCTTGGGCCGGGATGAGGTGCCACCTTGTGCGTAGAAGCCCTGCACACAGGCAAGAAGCCCCCCAGGCCCGCGGGCTCGCCCGACCCTGGAGCCCCCTGGCTGGCTGCAGCCACAGGGAACGGGGGTTCTGAGTTGGCAGCCCCCATTCCCGAAGCATCCACGGGCAGTTCCCCGAAGGGCTGACACCGGCTGCGCCTCAGCAGCCAGACAACCTCCCTCCCTCTGGTCGGGCACTGCAAGCCACACAGCCACTTGTGTCCCCTGTGTCCCTGGAGGCCGCAGCGCGTTTTGGGTTTTGGCGCGGACGGGCCCCTCTCGGCTTCCGTAGTCCATTTGCCCCCGGAGCCTGCCAGACCCCTGGCCCCAGGGGCGGGCCCTGCTGAGTCCCCGAGCGCCTCCTGAGTTCCTGCCACCACCCTTGGGCCGGGATGAGGTGCCACCTTGTGCGTAGAAGCCCTGCACACAGGCAAGAAGCCCCCCAGGCCCGCCCGACCCTGGAGCCCCCTGGCTGGCTGCAGCCACAGGGAACGGGGGTTCTGAGTTGGCAGCCCCCATTCCCGAAGCATCCACGGGCAGTTCCCCGAAGGGCTGACACCGGCTGCGCCTCAGCAGCCAGACAACCTCCCTCCCTCTGGTCGGGCACTGCAAGCCACACAGCCACTTGTGTTCCCTGTGTCCCTGGAGGCCGCAGCGTGTTTTGGGTTTTGGCGCGGACGGGCCCCTCTCGGCTTCCGCAGTCCATTTGCCCCGGAGCCTGCCAGACCCCTGGCCCCAGGGGCGGGCCCTGCTGAGTCCCCGAGCGCCTCCTGGGTTCCTGCCACCACCCTTGGGCCGGGATGAGGTGCCACCTTGTGCGTAGAAGCCCTGCACACAGGCAAGAAGCCCCCCAGGCCCGCGGGCGCGCCCGACCCTGGAGCCCAAGGCTGGCTGCAGCCACAGGGAACGGGGGTTCTGAGTTGGCAGCCCCCATTCCCGAAGCATCCACGGGCAGTTCCCCGAAGGGCTGACACCGGCTGCGCCTCAGCAGCCAGACAACCTCCCTCCCTCTGGTCGGGCACTGCAAGCCACACAGCCACTTGTGTCCCCTGTGTCCCTGGAGGCCGCAGCGCGTTTTGGGTTTTGGCGCGGACGGGCCCCTCTCGGCTTCCGTAGTCCATTTACCCCGGAGCCTGCCAGACCCCTGGCCCCAGGGGCGGGCCCTGCTGAGTCCCAGAGTGCCTCCTGGGTTCCTGCCACCACCCTTGGGCCGGGATGAGGTGCCACCTTGTGCGTAGAAGCCCTGCACACAGGCAAGAAGCCCCCCAGGCCCGCGGGCGCACACGACCCTGGAGCCCCCTGGCTGGCTGCAGCCACAGGGAACGGGGGTTCTTAGTTGGCAGCCCCCATTCCCGAAGCATCCACGGTCAGTTCCCCGAAGGGCTGACACTGGCTGTGCCTCAGCAGCCAGACAACCTCCCTCCCTCTGGTCGGGCACTGCAAGCCACACAGCCACTTGTGTCCCCTGTGTCCCTGGAGGCCGCAGCGCGTTTTGGGTTTTGGCGCGGACGGGCCCCTCTCGGCTTCCGTAGTCCATTTGCCCCCGGAGCCTGCCAGACCCCTGGCCCCAGGGGAGGGCCCTGCTGAGTCCCCGAGCGCCTCCTGAGTTCCTGCCACCACCCTTGGGCCGGGATGAGGTGCCACCTTGTGCGTAGAAGCCCTGCACACAGGCAAGAAGCCCCCCAGGCCCGCCCGACCCTGGAGCCCCCTGGCTGGCTGCAGCCACAGGGAACGGGGGTTCTGAGTTGGCAGCCCCCATTCCCGAAGCATCCACGGGCAGTTCCCCGAAGGGCTGACACCGGCTGCGCCTCAGCAGCCAGACAACCTCCCTCCCTCTGGTCGGGCACTGCAAGCCACACAGCCACTCGTGTCCCCTGTGTCCCTGGAGGCCGCAGCACGTTTTGGGTTTTGGCGCGGACGGGACCCTCTCGGCTTCCGTAGTCCATTTACCCCGGAGCCTGCCAGATCCCTGGCCCCAGGGGCGGGCCCTGCTGAGTCCCAGCGTGCCTCCTGGGTTCCTGCCACCACCCTTGGGCCAGGATGAGGTGCCACCTTGTGCGTAGAAGCCCTGCACACAGGCAAGAAGCCCCACAGGCCCGCGGGCGCGCCCGACCCTGGAGCCCCCTGGCTGGCTGCAGCCACAGGGAACAGGGGTTCTGAGTTGGCAGCCCCCATTCCCGAAGCATCCACGGGCAGTTCCCCAAAGGGCTGACACCGGCTGCGCCTCAGCAGCCAGACAACCTCCCTCCCTCTGGTCGGGCACTGCAAGCCACACAGCCACTTGTGTCCCCTGTGTCCCTGGAGGCCGCAGCACGTTTTGGGTTTTGGCACGGACGGGCCCCTCTCGGCTTCCGTAGTCCATTTGCCCCCGGAGCCTGCCAGACCCCTGGCCCCAGGGGCGGGCCCTGCTGAGTCCCCGAGCGCCTCCTGGGTTCCTGCCACCACCCTTGGGCCGGGATGAGGTGCCACCTTGTGCGTAGAAGCCCTGCACACAGGCAAGAAGCCCCCCAGGCCCGCGGGCGCGCCCGACCCTGGAGCCCCCTGGCTGGCTGCAGCCACAGGGAACGGGGGTTCTGAGTTGGCAGCCCCCATTCCCGAAGCATCCACGGGCAGTTCCCTGATTGGCTGACACCGGCTGCGCCTCAGCAGCCAGACAACTTCCCTCCCTCTGGTCGGGCACTGCAAGCCACACAGCCACTTGTGTCCCCTGTGTCCCTGGAGGCCGCAGCGCGTTTTGGGTTTTGGCGCGGACGGGCCCCTCTCGGCTTCCGTAGTCCATTTGTCCCCGGAGCCTGCCAGACCCCTGGCCTCAGGGGCGGGCCCTGCTGAGTCCCCGAGCGCCTCCTGGGTTCCTGCCACCACCCTTGGGCCGGGATGAGGTGCCACCTTGTGCGTAGAAGCCCTGCACACAGGCAAGAAGCCCCCCAGGCCCGCGGGCGCGCCCGACCCTGGAGCCCCCTGGCTGGCTGCAGCCACAGGGAACGGGGGTTCTGAGTTGGCAGCCCCCATTCCCGAAGCATCCACGGTCAGTTCCCCTAAGAGCTGACACCGGCTGCGCCTCAGCAACCAGACAACCTCCCTCCCTCTGGTCGGGCACTGCAAGCCACACAGCCACTCGTGTCCTGTGTCCCTGGAGGCCGCAGCACGTTTTGGGTTTTGGCGCGGACGGGCCCCTCTCGGCTTCCGTAGTCCATTTGCCCCCAGAGCCTGCCAGACCCCTGGCCCCAGGGGCGGGCCCTGCTGAGTCCCCGAGCGCCTCCTGGGTTCCTGCCACCACCCTTGGGCCGGGATGAGGTGCCACCTTGTGCGTAGAAGCCCTGCACACAGGCAAGAAGCCCCCCAGGCCCGCCCGACCCTGAAGCCCCCTGGCTGGCTGCAGCCACAGGGAATGGGGGTTCTGAGTTGGCAGCCCCCATTCCCGAAGCATCCACGGGCAGTTCCCCGAAGGGCTGACACCGGCTGCGCCTCAGCAGCCAGACAACCTCCCTCCCTCTGGTCGGGCACTGCAAGCCACACAGCCACTTGTGTTCCCTGTGTCCCTGGAGGCCGCAGCGCGTTTTGGGTTTTGGCGCGGACGGGCCCCTCTCGGCTTCCGCAGTCCATTTGCCCCGGAGCCTGCCAGACCCCTGGCCCCAGGGGCGGGCCCTGCTGAGTCCCCGAGCGCCTCCTGGGTTCCTGCCACCACCCTTGGGCCGGGATGAGGTGCCACCTTGTGCGTAGAAGCCCTGCACACAGGCAAGAAGCCCCCCAGGCCCGCGGGCGCGCCCGACCCTGGAGCCCAAGGCTGGCTGCAGCCACAGGGAACGGGGGTTCTGAGTTGGCAGCCCCCATTCCCGAAGCATCCACGGGCAGTTCCCCGAAGGGCTGAAACCGGCTGCGCCTCAGCAGCCAGACAACCTCCCTCCCTCTGGTCGGGCACTGCAAGCCACACAGCCACTTGTGTCCCCTGTGTCCCTGGAGGCCGCAGCGCGTTTTGGGTTTTGGCGCGGACGGGCCCCTCTCGGCTTCCGTAGTCCATTTACCCCGGAGCCTGCCAGACCCCTGGCCCCAGGGGCGGGCCCTGCTGAGTCCCAGAGTGCCTCCTGGGTTCCTGCCACCACCCTTGGGCCGGGATGAGGTGCCACCTTGTGCGTAGAAGCCCTGCACACAGGCAAGAAGCCCCCCAGGCCCGCGGGCGCACACGACCCTGGAGCCCCCTGGCTGGCTGCAGCCACAGGGAACGGGGGTTCTGAGTTGGCAGCCCCCATTCCCGAAGCATCCACGGTCAGTTCCCCGAAGGGCTGACACTGGCTGCGCCTCAGCAGCCAGACAACCTCCCTCCCTCTGGTCGGGCACTGCAAGCCACACAGCCACTTGTGTCCCCTGTGTCCCTGGAGGCCGCAGCGCGTTTTGGGTTTTGGCGCGGACGGGCCCCTCTCGGCTTCCGTAGTCCATTTGCCCCCGGAGCCTGCCAGACCCCTGGCCCCAGGAGAGGGCCCTGCTGAGTCCCCGAGCGCCTCCTGAGTTCCTGCCACCACCCTTGGGCCGGGATGAGGTGCCACCTTGTGCGTAGAAGCCCTGCACACAGGCAAGAAGCCCCCCAGGCCCGCCCGACCCTGGAGCCCCCTGGCTGGCTGCAGCCACAGGGAACGGGGGTTCTGAGTTGGCAGCCCCCATTCCCGAAGCATCCACGGGCAGTTCCCCGAAGGGCTGACACCGGCTGCGCCTCAGCAGCCAGACAACCTCCCTCCCTCTGGTCGGGCACTGCAAGCCACACAGCCACTCGTGTCCCCTGTGTCCCTGGAGGCCGCAGCACGTTTTGGGTTTTGGCGCGGACGGGCCCCTCTCGGCTTCCGTAGTCCATTTGTCCCCGGAGCCTGCCAGACCCCTGGCCTCAGTGGCGGGCCCTGCTGAGACCCCGAGCGCCTCCTGGGTTCCTGCCACCACCCTTGGGCCGGGATGAGGTGCCACCTTGTGCGTAGAAGCCCTGCACACAGGCAAGAAGCCCCCCAGGCCCGCGGGCGCGCCCGACCCTGGAGCCCCCTGGCTGGCTGCAGCCACAGGGAACGGGGGTTCTGAGTTGGCAGCCCCCATTCCCGAAGCATCCACGGTCAGTTCCCCTAAGAGCTGACACCGGCTGCGCCTCAGCAGCCAGACAACCTCCCTCCCTCTGGTCGGGCACTGCAAGCCACACAGCCACTCGTGTCCTGTGTCCCTGGAGGCCGCAGCGCGTTTTGGGTTTTGGCGTGGACGGGCCCCTCTCGGCTTCCGTAGTCCATTTGCCCCCAGAGCCTGCCAGACCCCTGGCCCCAGGGGCGGGCCCTGCTGAGTCCCCGAGCGCCTCCTGGGTTCCTGCCACCACCCTTGGGCCGGGATGAGGTGCCACCTTGTGCGTAGAAGCCCTGCACACAGGCAAGAAGCCCCCCAGGCCCGCCCAACCCTGGAGCCCCCTGGCTGGCTGCAGCCACAGGGAACGGGGGTTCTGAGTTGGCAGCCCCCATTCCCGAAGCATCCACGGGCAGTTCCCTGAAGGGCTGACACCGGCTGCGCCTCAGCAGCCAGACAACTTCCCTCCCTCTGGTCGGGCACTGCAAGCCACACAGCCACTTGTGTCCACTGTGTCCCTGGAGGCCGCAGCGCGTTTTGGGTTTTGGCGCGGACGGGCCCCTATCGGCTTCCGTAGTCCATTTGCCCCCGGAGCCTGCCAGACCCCTGGCCCCAGGGGCGGGCCCTGCTGAGTCCCCGAGCGCCTCCTGGGTTCCTGCCACCACCCTTGGGCCGGGATGAGGTGCCACCTTGTGCGTAGAAGCCCTGCACACAGGCAAGAAGCCCCCCAGGCCCGCGGGCGCGCCCGACCCTGGAGCCCAAGGCTGGCTGCAGCCACAGGGAACGGGGGTTCTGAGTTGGCAGCCCCCATTCCCGAAACATCCACGGGCAGTTCCCTGAAGGGCTGACACCGGCTGCGCCTCAGCAGCCAGACAACCTCCCTCCCTCTGGTCGGGCACTGCAAGCCACACAGCCACTTGTGTCCCCTGTGTCCCTGGAGGCCGCAGCGCGTTTTGGGTTTTGGCGCGGACGGGCCCCTCTCAGCTTCCGTAGTCCATTTGCCCCCGGAGCCTGCCAGACCCCTGGCCCCAGGGGCGGGCCCTGCTGAGTCCCCGAGCGCCTCCTGGGTTCCTGCCACCACCCTTGGGCCGGGATGAGGTGCCACCTTGTGCGTAGAAGCCCTGCACACAGGCAAGAAGCCTCCCAGGCCCGCGGGCACGCCCGACCCTGGAGCCCCCTGGCTGGCTGCAGCCACAGGGAATGGGGGTTCTGAGTTGGCAGCCCCCATTCCCGAAGCATCCACGGGCAGTTCCCCGAAGGGCTGACACCCGCTGCGCCTCAGCAGCCAGACAACCTCCCTCCCTCTGGTCGGGCACTGCAAGCCACACAGCCACTTGTGTCCCCTGTATCCCTGGAGGCCGCAGCGCGTTTTGGGTTTTGGCGCGGACGGGCCCCTCTCGGCTTCCGTAGTCCATTTGTCCCCAGAGCCTGCTAGACCCCTGCCCCAGGTGCGGACCCTGCTGAGTCCCTGAGCGCCTCCTTGGTTCCTGCCACCACCCTTGGGCCGGGATGAGGTGCCACCTTGTGCGTAGAAGCCCTGCACACAGGCAAGAAGCCCCCCAGGCCCGTGGGCGCGCCCGACCCTAGAGCCCCCTGGCTGGCTGCAGCCACAGGGAACGGGGGTTCTGAGTTGGCAGCCCCCATTCCCGAAGCATCCACGGGCAGTTCCCCGAAGGGCTGACACCGGCTGCGCCTCAGCAGCCAGACAACCTCCCTCCCTCTGGTCGGGCACTGCAAGCCACACAGCCACTTGTGTCCCCTGTGTCCCTGGAGGCCGCAGCGCGTTTTGGGTTTTGGCGCGGACGGGCCCCTCTCGGCTTCCGTAGTCCATTTGCCCCCGGAGCCTGACAGACCCCTGGCCCCAGGGGCGGGCCCTGCTGAGTCCCCGAGTGCCTCCTGAGTTCCTGCCACCACCCTTGGGCCGGGATGAGGTGCCACCTTGTGCGTAGAAGCCCTGCACACAGGCAAGAAGCCCCCCAGGCCCGCGGGCGCGCCCGACCCTGGAGCTCCCTGGCTGGCTGCAGCCACAGGGAACGGGGGTTCTGAGTTGGCAGCCCCCATTCCCGAAGCATCCACGGGCAGTTCCCCGAAGGGCTGACACCGGCTGCGCCTCAGCAGCCAGACAACTTCCCTCCCTCTGGTCGGGCACTGCAAGCCACACAGCCACTTGTGTCCCCTGTGTCCCTGGAGGCCGCAGCGCGTTTTGGGTTTTGGCGCGGACGGGCCCCTCTCGGCTTCCGTAGTCCATTTGCCCCCGGAGCCTGACAGACCCCTGGCCCCAGGGGCGGGCCCTGCTGAGTCCCCGAGCGCCTCCTGGGTTCCTGCCACCACCCTTGGGCCGGGATGAGGTGCCACCTTGTGCGTAGAAGCCCTGCACACAGGCAAGAAGCCCCCCAGGCCCGCGGGCGCGCCCGACCCTAGAGCCCCCTGGCTGGCTGCAGCCACAGGGAACGGGGGTTCTGAGTTGGCAGCCCCCATTCCCGAAGCATCCACGGGCAGTTCCCCGAAGGGCTGACACCGGCTGCGCCTCAGCAGCCAGACAACTTCCCTCCCTCTGGTCGGGCACTGCAAGCCACACAGCCACTTGTGTCCCCTGTGTCCCTGGAGGCCGCAGCGCGTTTTGGGTTTTGGCACGGACGGGCCCCTCTCGGCTTCCGTAGTCCATTTGCCCCCGGAGCCTGCCAGACCCCTGGCCCCAGGGGCGGGCCCTGCTGAGTCCCCGAGCGCCTCCTGGGTTCCTGCCACCACCCTTGGGCCGGGATGAGGTGCCACCTTGTGCGTAGAAGCCCTGCACACAGGCAAGAAGCACCCCAGGCCCGCGGGCGCGCCCGACCCTGGAGCCCCCTGGCTGGCTGCAGCCACAGGGAACGGGGGTTCTGAGTTGGCAGCCCCCATTCCCGAAGCATCCACGGGCAGTTCCCTGATTGGCTGACACCGGCTGCGCCTCAGCAGCCAGACAACTTCCCTCCCTCTGGTCGGGCACTGCAAGCCACACAGCCACTTGTGTCCCCTGTGTCCCTGGAGGCCGCAGCGCGTTTTGGGTTTTGGCGCGGACGGGCCCCTCTCGGCTTCCGTAGTCCATTTGTCCCCGGAGCCTGCCAGACCCCTGGCCTCAGGGGCGGGCCCTGCTGAGTCCCCGAGCGCCTCCTGGGTTCCTGCCACCACCCTTGGGCCGGGATGAGGTGCCACCTTGTGCGTAGAAGCCCTGCACACAGGCAAGAAGCCCCCCAGGCCCGCGGGCGCGCCCGACCCTGGAGCCCCCTGGCTGGCTGCAGCCACAGGGAACGGGGGTTCTGAGTTGGCAGCCCCCATTCCCGAAGCATCCACGGTCAGTTCCCCTAAGAGCTGACACCGGCTGCGCCTCAGCAGCCAGACAACCTCCCTCCCTCTGGTCGGGCACTGCAAGCCACACAGCCACTCGTGTCCTGTGTCCCTGGAGGCCGCAGCACGTTTTGGGTTTTGGCGCGGACGGGCCCCTCTCGGCTTCCGTAGTCCATTTGCCCCCAGAGCCTGCCAGACCCCTGGCCCCAGGGGCGGGCCCTGCTGAGTCCCCGAGCGCCTCCTGGGTTCCTGCCACCACCCTTGGGCCGGGATGAGGTGCCACCTTGTGCGTAGAAGCCCTGCACACAGGCAAGAAGCCCCCCAGGCCCGCCCGACCCTGGAGCCCCCTGGCTGGCTGCAGCCACAGGGAATGGGGGTTCTGAGTTGGCAGCCCCCATTCCCGAAGCATCCACGGGCAGTTCCCCGAAGGGCTGACACCGGCTGCGCCTCAGCAGCCAGACAACCTCCCTCCCTCTGGTCGGGCACTGCAAGCCACACAGCCACTTGTGTCCCCTGTGTCCCTGGAGGCCGCAGCGCGTTTTGGGTTTTGGCGCGGACGGGCCCCTCTCGGCTTCCGCAATCCATTTGCCCCGGAGCCTGCCAGACCCCTGGCCCCAGGGGCGGGCCCTGCTGAGTCCCCGAGCGCCTCCTGGGTTCCTGCCACCACCCTTGGGCCGGGATGAGGTGCCACCTTGTGCGTAGAAGCCCTGCACACAGGCAAGAAGCCCCCCAGGCCCGCGGGCGCGCCCTACCCTGGAGCCCCCTGGCTGGCTGCAGCCACAGGGAACGGGGGTTCTGAGTTGGCAGCCCCCATTCCCGAAGCATCCACGGGCAGTTCCCCGAAGGGCTGACACCGGCTGCGCCTCAGCAGCCAGACAACCTCCCTCCCTCTGGTCGGGCACTGCAAGCCACACAGCCACTTGTGTCCCCTGTGTCCCTGGAGGCCGCAGCGCGTTTTGGGTTTTGGCGCAGATGGGCCCCTCTCGGCTTCCGTAGTCCATTTGCCCCCAGAGCATGCCAGATCCCTGGCCACAGGGGCGGGCCCTGCTGAGTCCCCGAGCGCCTCCTGAGTTCCTGCCACCACCCTTGGGCCGGGATGAGGTGCCACCTTGTGCGTAGAAGCCCTGCACACAGGCAAGAAGCCCCCCAGGCCCGCCCAACCCTGGAGCCCCCTGGCTGGCTGCAGCCACAGGGAACGGGGGTTCTGAGTTGGCAGCCCCCATTCCCGAAGCATCCACGGGCAGTTCCCTGAAGGGCTGACACCGGCTGCGCCTCAGCAGCCAGACAACTTCCCTCCCTCTGGTCGGGCACTGCAAGCCACACAGCCACTTGTGTCCACTGTGTCCCTGGAGGCCGCAGCGCGTTTTGGGTTTTGGCGCGGACGGGCCCCTATCGGCTTCCGTAGTCCATTTGCCCCCGGAGCCTGCCAGACCCCTGGCCCCAGGGGCGGGCCCTGCTGAGTCCCCGAGCGCCTCCTGGGTTCCTGCCACCACCCTTGGGCCGGGATGAGGTGCCACCTTGTGCGTAGAAGCCCTGCACACAGGCAAGAAGCCCCCCAGGCCCGCGGGCGCGCCCGACCCTGGAGCCCAAGGCTGGCTGCAGCCACAGGGAACGGGGGTTCTGAGTTGGCAGCCCCCATTCCCGAAACATCCACGGGCAGTTCCCCGAAGGGCTGACACCGGCTGCGCCTCAGCAGCCAGACAACCTCCCTCCCTCTGGTCGGGCACTGCAAGCCACACAGCCACTTGTGTCCCCTGTGTCCCTGGAGGCCGCAGCGCGTTTTGGGTTTTGGCGCGGACGGGCCCCTCTCAGCTTCCGTAGTCCATTTGCCCCCGGAGCCTGCCAGACCCCTGGCCCCAAGGGAGGGCCCTGCTGAGTCCCCGAGCGCCTCCTGGGTTCCTGCCACCACCCTTGGGCCGGGATGAGGTGCCACCTTGTGCGTAGAAGCCCTGCACACAGGCAAGAAGCCTCCCAGGCCCGCGGGCGCGCCCGACCCTGGAGCCCCCTGGCTGGCTGCAGCCACAGGGAATGGGGGTTCTGAGTTGGCAGCCCCCATTCCCGAAGCATCCACGGGCAGTTCCCCGAAGGGCTGACACCCGCTGCGCCTCAGCAGCCAGACAACCTCCCTCCCTCTGGTCGGGCACTGCAAGCCACACAGCCACTTGTGTCCCCTGTATCCCTGGAGGCCGCAGCGCGTTTTGGGTTTTGGCGCGGACGGGCCCCTCTCGGCTTCCGTAGTCCATTTGTCCCCAGAGCCTGCTAGACCCCTGGCCCCAGGTGCGGACCCTGCTGAGTCCCTGAGCGCCTCCTGGGTTCCTGCCACCACCCTTGGGCCGGGATGAGGTGCCACCTTGTGCGTAGAAGCCCTGCACACAGGCAAGAAGCCCCCCAGGCCCGTGGGCGCGCCCGACCCTAGAGCCCCCTGGCTGGCTGCAGCCACAGGGAACGGGGGTTCTGCGTTGGCAGCCCCCATTCCCGAAGCATCCACGGGCAGTTCCCCGAAGGGCTGACACCGGCTGCGCCTCAGCAGCCAGACAACCTCCCTCCCTCTGGTCGGGCACTGCAAGCCACACAGCCACTTGTGTCCCCTGTGTCCCTGGAGGCCGCAGCGCGTTTTGGGTTTTGGCGCGGACGGGCCCCTCTCGGCTTCCGTAGTCCATTTGCCCCCGGAGCCTGACAGACCCCTGGCCCCAGGGGCGGGCCCTGCTGAGTCCCCGAGTGCCTCCTGAGTTCCTGCCACCACCCTTGGGCCGGGATGAGGTGCCACCTTGTGCGTAGAAGCCCTGCACACAGGCAAGAAGCCCCCCAGGCCCGCGGGCGCGCCCGACCCTGGAGCCCCCTGGCTGGCTGCAGCCACAGGGAACGGGGGTTCTGAGTTGGCAGCCCCCATTCCCGAAGCATCCACGGGCAGTTCCCTGAAGGGCTGACACCGGCTGCGCCTCAGCAGCCAGACAACTTCCCTCCCTCTGGTCGGGCACTGCAAGCCACACAGCCACTTGTGTCCCCTGTGTCCCTGGAGGCCGCAGCGCGTTTTGGGTTTTGGCGCGGACGGGCCCCTCTCGGCTTCCGTAGTCCATTTGCCCCCGGAGCCTGACAGACCCCTGGCCCCAGGGGCGGGCCCTGCTGAGTCCCCGAGCGCCTCCTGGGTTCCTGCCACCACCCTTGGGCCGGGATGAGGTGCCACCTTGTGCGTAGAAGCCCTGCACACAGGCAAGAAGCCCCCCAGGCCCGCGGGCGCGCCCGACCCTAGAGCCCCCTGGCTGGCTGCAGCCACAGGGAACGGGGGTTCTGAGTTGGCAGCCCCCATTCCCGAAGCATCCTCGGTCAGTTCCCCTAAGAGCTGACACCGGCTGCGCCTCAGCAGCCAGACAACCTCCCTCCCTCTGGTCGGGCACTGCAAGCCACACAGCCACTTGTGTCCCCTGTATCCCTGGAGGCCGCAGCGCGTTTTGGGTTTTGGCGCGGACGGGCCCCTCTCGGCTTCCGTAGTCCATTTGTCCCCAGAGCCTGCTAGACCCCTGGCCCCAGGTGCGGACCCTGCTGAGTCCCTGAGCGCCTCCTGGGTTCCTGCCACCACCCTTGGGCCGGGATGAGGTGCCACCTTGTGCGTAGAAGCCCTGCACACAGGCAAGAAGCCCCCCAGGCCCGTGGGCGCGCCCGACCCTAGAGCCCCCTGGCTGGCTGCAGCCACAGGGAATGGGGGTTCTGAGTTGGCAGCCCCCATTCCCGAAGCATCCACGGGCAGTTCCCCGAAGGGCTGACACCGGCTGCGCCTCAGCAGCCAGACAACCTCCCTCCCTCTGGTCGGGCACTGCAAGCCACACAGCCACTTGTGTCCCCTGTGTCCCTGGAGGCCGCAGCGCGTTTTGGGTTTTGGCGCGGACGGGCCCCTCTCGGCTTCCGTAGTCCATTTGCCCCCGGAGCCTGACAGACCCCTGGCCCCAGGGGCGGGCCCTGCTGAGTCCCCGAGTGCCTCCTGAGTTCCTGCCACCACCCTTGGGCCGGGATGAGGTGCCACCTTGTGCGTAGAAGCCCTGCACACAGGCAAGAAGCCCCCCAGGCCCGCGGGCGCGCCCGACCCTGGAGCCCCCTGGCTGGCTGCAGCCACAGGGAACGGGGGTTCTGAGTTGGCAGCCCCCATTCCCGAAGCATCCACGGGCAGTTCCCTGAAGGGCTGACACCGGCTGCGCCTCAGCAGCCAGACAACTTCCCTCCCTCTGGTCGGGCACTGCAAGCCACACAGCCACTTGTGTCCCCTGTGTCCCTGGAGGCCGCAGCGCGTTTTGGGTTTTGGCGCGGACGGGCCCCTCTCGGCTTCCATAGTCCATTTGCCCCCGGAGCCTGACAGACCCCTGGCCCCAGGGGCGGGCCCTGCTGAGTCCCCGAGCGCCTCCTGGGTTCCTGCCACCACCCTTGGGCCGGGATGAGGTGCCACCTTGTGCGTAGAAGCCCTGCACACAGGCAAGAAGCCCCGCAGGCCCGCGGGCGCGCCCGACCCTAGAGCCCCCTGGCTGGCTACAGCCACAGGGAACGGGGGTTCTGAGTTGGCAGCCCCCATTCCCGAAGCATCCACGGTCAGTTCCCCTAAGAGCTGACACCGGCTGCGCCTCAGCAGCCAGACAACCTCCCTCCCTCTGGTCGGGCACTGCAAGCCACACAGCCACTTGTGTCCCCTGTGTCCCTGGATGCCGCAGCGCGTTTTGGGTTTTGGCGCGGACGGGCCCCTCTCGGCTTCCGTAGTCCATTTGCCCCGGAGCCTGCCAGACCCCTGGCCCCAGGGGCGGGCCCTGCTGAGTCCCCGAGCGCCTCCTGGGTTCCTGCCACCACCCTTGGGCCGGGATGAGGTGCCACCTTGTGCGTAGAAGCCCTGCACACAGGCGAGAAGCCCCCCAGGCCCGCGAGCGTTCCCGACCTGGAGCCCCCTGGCTGGTTTCAGCCACAGGGATCGGGGGTTCTGAGTTGGCAGCCCCCATTCCCGAAGCATCCACGGGCAGTTCCCCGAAGGGCTGACACCGGCTGCGCCTCAGCAGCCAGACAACCTCCCTCCCTCTGGTCGGGCACTGCAAGCCACACAGCCACTTGTGTCCCCTGTGTCCCTGGAGGCCGCAGCGCGTTTTGGGTTTTGGCGCGGACGGGCCCCTCTCGGCTTCCGTAGTCCATTTGCCCCCGGAGCCTGCCAGACCCCTGGCCCCAGGGGCGGGCCCTGCTGAGTCCCCGAGCGCCTCCTGGGTTCCTGCCACCACCCTTGGGCCGGGATGAGGTGCCACCTTGTGCGTAGAAGCCCTGCACACAGGCAAGAAGCCCCCCAGGCCCGCGGGCGCGCCCGACCCTGGAGCCCCCTGGCTGGCTGCAGCCACAGGGAACGGGGGTTCTGAGTTGGCAGCCCCCATTCCCGAAGCATCCACGGGCAGTTCCCCGAAGGGCTGACACCGGCTGCGCCTCAGCAGCCAGACAACCTCCCTCCCTCTGGTCGGGCACTGCAAGCCACCTAGCCACTTGTGTCCCCTGTGTCCCTGGAGGCCGCAGCGCGTTTTGGGTTTTGGCGCGGACGGGCCCCTCTCGGCTTCCGTAGTCCATTTGCCCCCGGAGCCTGCCAGACCCCTGGCCCCAGGGGCGGGCCCTGCTGAGTCCCCGAGCGCCTCCTGGGTTCCTGCCACCACCCTTGGGCCGGGATGAGGTGCCACCTTGTGCGTAGAAGCCCTGCACACAGGCAAGAAGCCCCCCAGGCCCGCGGGCGCGCCCGACCCTGGAGCCCCCTGGCTGGCTGCAGCCACAGGGAACGGGGGTTCTGAGTTGGCAGCCCCCATTCCCGAAGCATCCACGGGCAGTTCCCCGAAGGGCTGACACCGGCTGCGCCTCAGCAGCCAGACAACCTCCCTCCCTCTGGTCGGGCACTGCAAGCCACACAGCCACTTGTGTCCCCTGTGTCCCTGGAGGCCGCAGCGCGTTTTGGGTTTTGGCGCGGACGGGCCCCTCTCGGCTTCCGCAATCCATTTGCCCCGGAGCCTGCCAGACCCCTGGCCCCAGGGGCGGGCCCTGCTGAGTCCCCGAGCGCCTCCTGGGTTCCTGCCACCACCCTTGGGCCGGGATGAGGTGCCACCTTGTGCGTAGAAGCCCTGCACACAGGCAAGAAGCCCCCCAGGCCCGCGGGCGCGCCCTACCCTGGAGCCCAAGGCTGCCTGCAGCCACAGGGAACGGGGGTTCTGAGTTGGCAGCCCCCATTCCCGAAGCATCCACGGGCAGTTCCCCGAAGGGCTGACACCGGCTGCGCCTCAGCAGCCAGACAACCTCCCTCCCTCTGGTCGGGCACTGCAAGCCACACAGCCACTTGTGTCCCCTGTGTCCCTGGAGGCCGCAGCGCGTTTTGGGTTTTGGCGCGGACGGGCCCCTCTCGGCTTCCGTAGTCCATTTGTCCCCAGAGCCTGCTAGACCCCTGGCCCAAGGTGCGGACCCTGCTGAGTCCCTGAGCGCCTCCTGGGTTCCTGCCACCACCCTTGGGCCGGGATGAGCTGCCACCTTGTGCGTAGAAGCCCTGCACACAGGCAAGAAGCCCCCCAGGCCCGTGGGCGCGCCCGACCCTAGAGCCCCCTGGCTGGCTGCAGCCACAGGGAACGGGGGTTCTGAGTTGGCAGCCCCCATTCCCGAAGCATCCACGGGCAGTTCCCCGAAGGGCTGACACCGGCTGCGCCTCAGCAGCCAGACAACCTCCCTCCCTCTGGTCGGGCACTGCAAGCCACACAGCCACTCGTGTCCCCTGTGTCCCTGGAGGCCGCAGCGCGTTTTGGGTTTTGGCGCGGACGGGCCCCTCTCGGCTTCCGTAGTCCATTTGCCCCCGGAGCCTGACAGACCCCTGGCCCCAGGGGCGGGCCCTGCTGAGTCCCCGAGCGCCTCCTGAGTTCCTGCCACCACCCTTGGGCCGGGATGAGGTGCCACCTTGTGCGTAGAAGCCCTGCACACAGGCAAGAAGCCCCCCAGGCCCGCGGGCGCGCCCGACCCTGGAGCCCCCTGGCTGGCTGCAGCCACAGGGAACGGGGGTTCTGAGTTGGCAGCCCCCATTCCCGAAGCATCCACGGGCAGTTCCCTGAAGGGCTGACACCGGCTGCGCCTCAGCAGCCAGACAACTTCCCTCCCTCTGGTCGGGCACTGCAAGCCACACAGCCACTTGTGTCCCCTGTGTCCCTGGAGGCCGCAGCGCGTTTTGGGTTTTGGCGCGGACGGGCCCCTCTCGGCTTCCGTAGTCCATTTGCCCCGGAGCCTGCCAGACCCCTGGCCCCAGGGGCGGGCCCTGCTGAGTCCCCGAGCGCCTCCTGGGTTCCTGCCACCACCCTTGGGCCGGGATGAGGTGCCACCTTGTGCGTAGAAGCCCTGCACACAGGCGAGAAGCCCCCCAGGCCCGCGAGCGTTCCCGACCTGGAGCCCCCTGGATGGCTTCAGCAACAGGGAACGGGGGTTCTGAGTTGGCAGCCCCCATTCCCGAAGCATCCACGGGCAGTTCCCCGAAGGGCTGACACCGGCTGCGCCTCAGCAGCCAGACAACTTCCCTCCCTCTGGTCGGGCACTGCAAGCCACACAGCCACTTGTGTCCACTGTGTCCCTGGAGGCCGCAGCGCGTTTTGGGTTTTGGCGCGGACGGGCCCCTATCGGCTTCCGTAGTCCATTTGCCCCCGGAGCCTGCCAGACCCCTGGCCCCAGGGGCGGGCCCTGCTGAGTCCCCGAGCGCCTCCTGGGTTCCTGCCACCACCCTTGGGCCGGGATGAGGTGCCACCTTGTGCGTAGAAGCCCTGCACACAGGCAAGAAGCCCCCCAGGCCCGCGGGCGTGCCCGACCCTGGAGCCCAAGACTGGCTGCAGCCACAGGGAACGGGGGTTCTGAGTTGGCAGCCCCCATTCCCGAAACATCCACGGGCAGTTCCCCGAAGGGCTGACACCGGCTGCGCCTCAGCAGCCAGACAACCTCCCTCCCTCTGGTCGGGCACTGCAAGCCACACAGCCACTTGCGTCCCCTGTGTCCCTGGAGGCCGCAGCGCGTTTTGGGTTTTGGCGCGGACGGGCCCCTCTCAGCTTCCGTAGTCCATTTGCCCCCGGAGCCTGCCAGACCCCTGGCCCCAGGGGCGGGCCCTGCTGAGTCCCCGAGCGCCTCCTGGGTTCCTGCCACCACCCTTGGGCCGGGATGAGGTGCCACCTTGTGCGTAGAAGCCCTGCACACAGGCAAGAAGCCTCCCAGGCCCGCGGGCGCGCCCGACCCTGGAGCCCCCTGGCTGGCTGCAGCCACAGGGAATGGGGGTTCTGAGTTGGCAGCCCCCATTCCCGAAGCATCCACGGGCAGTTCCCCGAAGGGCTGACACCCGCTGACCCTCGGCAGCCAGACAACCTCCCTCCCTCTGGTCGGGCACTGCAAGCCACACAGCCACTTGTGTCCCCTGTGTCCCTGGAGGCCGCAGCGCGTTTTGGGTTTTGGCGCGGACGGGCCCCTCTCGGCTTCCGCAATCCATTTGCCCCGGAGCCTGCCAGACCCCTGGCCCCAGGGGCGGGCCCTGCTGAGTCCCCGAGCGCCTCCTGGGTTCCTGCCACCACCCTTGGGCCGGGATGAGGTGCCACCTTGTGCGTAGAAGCCCTGCACACAGGCAAGAAGCCCCCCAGGCCCGCGGGCGCGCCCTACCCTGGAGCCCAAGGCTGCCTGCAGCCACAGGGAACGGGGGTTCTGAGTTGGCAGCCCCCATTCCCGAAGCATCCACGGGCAGTTCCCCGAAGGGCTGACACCGGCTGCGCCTCAGCAGCCAGACAACCTCCCTCCCTCTGGTCGGGCACTGCAAGCCACACAGCCACTTGTGTCCCCTGTGTCCCTGGAGGCCGCAGCGCGTTTTGGGTTTTGGCGCGGACGGGCCCCTCTCGGCTTCCGTAGTCCATTTGCCCCCGGAGCCTGACAGACCCCTGGCCCCAGGGGCGGGCCCTGCTGAGTCCCCGAATGCCTCCTGAGTTCCTGCCACCACCCTTGGGCCGGGATGAGGTGCCACCTTGTGCGTAGAAGCCCTGCACACAGGCAAGAAGCCCCCCAGGCCCGCGGGCGCGCCCGACCTTGGAGCCCCCTGGCTGGCTGCAGCCACAGGGAACGGGGGTTCTGAGTTGGCAGCCCCCATTCCCGAAGCATCCACGGGCAGTTCCCCGAAGGGCTGACACCGGCTGCGCCTCAGCAGCCAGACAACCTCCCTCCCTCTGGTCGGGCACTGCAAGCCACAAAGCCACTTGTGTCCCCTGTGTCCCTGGAGGCCGCAGCGCGTTTTGGGTTTTGGCGCAGACGGGCCCCTCTCGGCTTCCGTAGTCCATTTGCCCCCAGAGCATGCCAGATCCCTGGCCCCAGGGGCGGGCCCTGCTGAGTCCCCGAGCGCCTCCTGAGTTCCTGCCACCACCCTTGGGCCGGGATGAGGTGCCACCTTGTGCGTAGAAGCCCTGCACACAGGCAAGAAGCCCCCCAGGCCCGCCCAACCCTGGAGCCCCCTGGCTGGCTGCAGCCACAGGGAACGGGGGTTCTGAGTTGGCAGCCCCCATTCCCGAAGCATCCACGGGCAGTTCCCTGAAGGGCTGACACCGGCTGCGCCTCAGCAGCCAGACAACTTCCCTCCCTCTGGTCGGGCACTGCAAGCCACACAGCCACTTGTGTCCCCTGTGTCCCTGGAGGCCGCAGCGCGTTTTGGGTTTTGGCGCGGACGGGCCCCTCTCGGCTTCCGTAGTCCATTTGCCCCCGGAGCCTGCCAGACCTCTGGCCCCAGGGGCGGGCCCTGCTGAGTCCCCGAGCGCCTCCTGGGTTCCTGCCACCACCCTTGGGCCGGGATGAGGTGCCACCTTGTGCGTAGAAGCCCTGCACACAGGCAAGAAGCCCCCCAGGCCCGCGGGCGCGCCCGACCCTGGAGCCCCCTGGCTGGCTGCAGCCACAGGGAACGGGGGTTCTGAGTTGGCAGCCCCCATTCCCGAAGCATCCACGGGCAGTTCCCCGAAGGGCTGACACCGGCTGCGCCTCAGCAGCCAGACAACCTCCCTCCCTCTGGTCGGGCACTGCAAGCCACACAGCCACTTGTGTCCCCTGTGTCCCTGGAGGCCGCAGCGCGTTTTGGGTTTTGGCGCGGACGGGCCCCTCTCGGCTTCCGTAGTCCATTTGCCCCCGGAGCCTGCCAGACCCCTGGCCCCAGGGGCGGGCCCTGCTGAGTCCCCGAGCGCCTCCTGAGTTCCTGCCACCACCCTTGGGCCGGGATGAGGTGCCACCTTGTGCGTAGAAGCCCTGCACACAGGCAAGAAGCCCCCCAGGCCCGCCCGACCCTGGAGCCCCCTGGCTGGCTGCAGCCACAGGGAACGGGGGTTCTGAGTTGGCAGCCCCCATTCCCGAAGCATCCACGGGCAGTTCCCTGAAGGGCTGACACCGGCTGCGCCTCAGCAGCCAGACAACTTCCCTCCCTCTGGTCGGGCACTGCAAGCCACACAGCCACTCGTGTCCCCTGTGTCCCTGGAGGCCGCAGCACGTTTTGGGTTTTGGCGCGGACGGGCCCCTCTCGGCTTCCATAGTCCATTTGTCCCCGGAGCCTGCCAGACCCCTGGCCTCAGGGGCGGGCCCTGCTGAGTCCCCGAGCGCCTCCTGGGTTCCTGCCACCACCCTTGGGCCGGGATGAGGTGCCACCTTGTGCGTAGAAGCCCTGCACACAGGCAAGAAGCCCCCCAGGCCCGCGGGCGCGCCCGACCCTGGAGCCCAAGGCTGGCTGCAGCCACAGGGAACGGGGGTTCTGAGTTGGCAGCCCCCATTCCCGAAGCATCCACGGGCAGTTCCCCGAAGGGCTGACACCGGCTGCGCCTCAGCAGCCAGACAACTTCCCTCCCTCTGGTCGGGCACTGCAAGCCACACAGCCACTTGTGTTCCCTGTGTCCCTGGAGGCCGCAGCGCGTTTTGGGTTTTGGCGCGGACGGGCCCCTCTCGGCTTCCGTAGTCCATTTGCCCCCAGAGCCGGCTAGACCCCTGGCCCCAGGGGCGGGCCCTGCTGAGTCCCCGAGCGCCTCCTGGGTTCCTGCCACCACCCTTGGGCCGGGATGAGGTGCCACCTTGTGCGTAGAAGCCCTGCACACAGGCAAGAATCCCCCCAGGCCCGCGGGCGCTCCCGACCTGGAGCCCCCTGGCTGGCTGCAGCCACAGGGAACGGGGGTTCTGAGTTGGCAGCCCCCATTCCCGAAGCATCCACGGGCAGTTCCCCGAAGGGCTGACACCGGCTGCGCGTCAGCAGCCAGACAACCTCCCTCCCTCTGGTCGGGCACTGCAAGCCACACAGCCACTTGTGTCCCCTGTGTCCCTGGAGGCCGCAGCGCGTTTTGGGTTTTGGCGCGGACGGGCCCCTCTCGGCTTCCGTAGTCCATTTGCCCCCGGAGCCTGCCAGACCCCTGGCCCCAGGGGCGGGCCCTGCTGAGTCCCCGAGCGCCTCCTGAGTTCCTGCCACCACCCTTGGGCCGGGATGAGGTGCCACCTTGTGCGTAGAAGCCCTGCACACAGGCAAGAAGCCCCCCAGGCCCGCGGGCGCGCCCGACCCTGGAGCCCCCTGGCTGGCTGCAGCCACAGGGAACGGGGGTTCTGAGTTGGCAGCCCCCATTCCCGAAGCATTCACGGGCAGTTCCCCGAAGGGCTGACACCGGCTGCGCCTCAGCAGCCAGACAACCTCCCTCCCTCTGGTCGGGCACTGCAAGCCACAAAGCCACTTGTGTCCCCTGTGTCCCTGGAGGCCGCAGCGCGTTTTGGGTTTTGGCGCAGACGGGCCCCTCTCGGCTTCCGTAGTCCATTTGCCCCCGGAGCCTGCCAGACCCCTGGCCCCAGGGGCGGGCCCTGCTGAGTCCCCGAGCGCCTCCTGAGTTCCTGCCACCACCCTTGGGCCGGGATGAGGTGCCACCTTGTGCGTAGAAGCCCTGCACACAGGCAAGAAGCCCCCCAGGCCCGCCCGACCCTGGAGCCCCCTGGCTGGCTGCAGCCACAGGGAATGGGGGTTCTGAGTTGGCAGCCCCCATTCCCGAAGCATCCACGGGCAGTTCCCTGAAGGGCTGACACCGGCTGCGCCTCAGCAGCCAGACAACCTCCCTCCCTCTGGTCGGGCACTGCAAGCCACAAAGCCACTTGTGTCCCCTGTGTCCCTGGAGGCCGCAGCGCGTTTTGGGTTTTGGCGCAGACGGGCCCCTCTCGGCTTCCGTAGTCCATTTGCCCCCGGAGCCTGCCAGACCCCTGGCCCCAGGGGCGGGCCCTGCTGAGTCCCCGAGCGCCTCCTGAGTTCCTGCCACCACCCTTGGGCCGGGATGAGGTGCCACCTTGTGCGTAGAAGCCCTGCACACAGGCAAGAAGCCCCCCAGGCCCGCCCGACCCTGGAGCCCCCTGGCTGGCTGCAGCCACAGGGAATGGGGGTTCTGAGTTGGCAGCCCCCATTCCCGAAGCATCCACGGGCAGTTCCCTGAAGGGCTGACACCGGCTGCGCCTCAGCAGCCAGAAAACTTCCCTCCCTCTGGTCGGGCACTGCAAGCCACACAGCCACTTGTGTCCCCTGTGTCCCTGGAGGCCGCAGCGCGTTTTGGGTTTTGGCGCGGACGGGCCCCTCTCGGCTTCCGTAGTCCATTTGCCCCCAGAGCCGGCTAGACCCCTGGCCCCAGGGGCGGGCCCTGCTGAGTCCCCGAGCGCCTCCTGGGTTCCTGCCACCACCCTTGGGCCGGGATGAGGTGCCACCTTGTGCGTAGAAGCCCTGCACACAGGCAAGAAGACCCCCAGGCCCGCGGGCGCGCCCGACCCTGGAGCCCCCTGGCTGGCTGCAGCCACAGGGAACGGGGGTTCTGAGTTGGCAGCCCCCATTCCCGAAGCATCCACGGGCAGTTCCCCGAAGGGCTGACACCCGCTGCGCCTCAGCAGCCAGACAACCTCCCTCCCTCTGGTCGGGCACTGCAAGCCACACAGCCACTTGTGTCCCCTGTGTCCCTGGAGGCCGCAGCGCGTTTTGGGTTTTGGCGCGGACGGGCCCCTCTCGGCTGTCGTAGTCCATTTGCCCCCGGAGCCTGCCAGACCCCTGGCCCCAGGGGCGGGCCCTGCTGAGTCCCCGAGCGCCTCCTGAGTTCCTGCCACCACCCTTGGGCCGGGATGAGGTGCCACCTTGTGCGTAGAAGCCCTGCACACAGGCAAGAAGCCCCCCAGGCCCGCCCGAACCTGGAGCCCCCTGGCTGGCTGCAGCCACAGGGAACGGGGGTTCTGAGTTGGCAGCCCCCATTCCCGAAGCATCCACGGTCAGTTCCCCGAAGGGCTGACACCGGCTGCGCCTCAGCAGCCAGACAACTTCCCTCCCTCTTGTCGGGCACTGCAAGCCACACAGCCACTTGTGTCCCCTGTGTCCCTGGAGGCCGCAGCGCGTTTTGGGTTTTGGCGCGGACGGGCCCCTCTCGGCTTCCGTAGTCCATTTGTCCCCGGAGCCTGCCAGACCCCTGGCCCCAGGTGCGGGCCCTGCTGAGTCCCCGAGCGCCTCCTGGGTTCCTGCCACCACCCTTGGGCCGGGATGAGGTGCCACCTTGTGCGTAGAAGCCCTGCACACAGGCAAGAAGCCCCCCAGGCCCGCGGGCGCGCCCGACCCTGGAGCCCCCTGGCTGGCTGCAGCCACAGGGAACGGGGGTTCTGAGTTGGCAGCCCCCATTCCCGAAGCATCCACGGGCATTTCCCCGAAGAGCTGACACCGGCTGCGCCTCAGCCGCCAGACAACCTCCCTCCCTCTGGTCGGGCACTGCAAGCCACACAGCCACTCGTGTCCCCTGTGTCCCTGGAGGCCGCAGCACGTTTTGGGTTTTGGCGCGGACGGGCCCCTCTCGGCTTCCGTAGTCCATTTACCCCGGAGCCTGCCAGACCCCTGGCCCCAGGGGCGGGCCCTGCTGAGTCCCAGAGTGCCTCCTGGGTTCCTGCCACCACCCTTGGGCCGGGATGAGGTGCCACCTTGTGCGTAGAAGCCCTGCACACAGGCAAGAAGCCCCCCAGGCCCGCGGGCGCACACGACCCTGGAGCCCCCTGGCTGGCTGCAGCCACAGGGAACGGGGGTTCTGAGTTGGCAGCCCCCATTCCCGAAGCATCCACGGTCAGTTCCCCGAAGGGCTGACACCGGCTGCGCCTCAGCAGCCAGACAACCTCCCTCCCTCTGGTCGGGCACTGCAAGCCACACAGCCACTTGTGTCCCCTGTGTCCCTGGAGGCCGCAGCGCGTTTTGGGTTTTGGCGCGGACGGGCCCCTCTCGGCTTCCGTAGTCCATTTGCCCCCGGAGCCTGCCAGACCCCTGGCCCCAGGGGAGGGCCCTGCTGAGTCCCCGAGCGCCTCCTGAGTTCCTGCCACCACCCTTGGGCCGGGATGAGGTGCCACCTTGTGCGTAGAAGCCCTGCACACAGGCAAGAAGCCCCCCAGGCCCGCCCGACCCTGGAGCCCCCTGGCTGGCTGCAGCCACAGGGAACGGGGGTTCTGAGTTGGCAGCCCCCATTCCTGAAGCATCCACGGGCAGTTCCCCGAAGGGCTGACACCGGCTGCGCCTCAGCAGCCAGACAACCTCCCTCCCTCTGGTCGGGCACTGCAAGCCACACAGCCACTTGTGTCCCCTGTGTCCCTGGAGGCCGCAGCGCGTTTTGGGTTTTGGCGCGGACGGGCCCCTCTCGGCTTCCGTAGTCCATTTGCCCCCGGAGCCTGCCAGACCCCTGGCCCCAGGGGCGGGCCCTGCTGAGTCCCCGAGCGCCTCCTGGGTTCCTGCCACCACCCTTGGGCCGGGATGAGGTGCCACCTTGTGCGTAGAAGCCCTGCACACAGGCAAGAAGCCCCCCAGGCCCGCGGGCGCGCCCGACCCTGGAGCCCCCTGGCTGGCTGCAGCCACAGGGAACAGGGGTTCTGAGTTGGCAGCCCCCATTCCCGAAGCATCCACGGGCAGTTCCCCGAAGGGCTGACACCGGCTGCGCCTCAGCAGCCAGACAACCTCCCTCCCTCTGGTCGGGCACTGCAAGCCACACAGCCACTTGTGTCCCCTGTGTCCCTGGAGGCCGCAGCGCGTTTTGGGTTTTGGCGCGGACGGGCCCCTCTCGGCTTCCGTAGTCCATTTACCCCGGAGCCTGCCAGACCCCTGGCCCCAGGGGCGGGCCCTGCTGAGTCCCAGAGTGCCTCCTGGGTTCCTGCCACCACCCTTGGGCCGGGATGAGGTGCCACCTTGTGCGTAGAAGCCCTGCACACAGGCAAGAAGCCCCCCAGGCCCGCGGGCGCACACGACCCTGGAGCCCCCTGGCTGGCTGCAGCCACAGGGAACGGGGGTTCTGAGTTGGCAGCCCCCATTCCCGAAGCATCCACGGTCAGTTCCCCGAAGGGCTGACACTGGCTGCGCCTCAGCAGCCAGACAACCTCCCTCCCTCTGGTCGGGCACTGCAAGCCACACAGCCACTTGTGTCCCCTGTGTCCCTGGAGGCCGCAGCGCGTTTTGGGTTTTGGCGCGGACGGGCCCCTCTCGGCTTCCGTAGTCCATTTGCCCCCGGAGCCTGCCAGACCCCTGGCCCCAGGGGAGGGCCCTGCTGAGTCCCCGAGCGCCTCCTGAGTTCCTGCCACCACCCTTGGGCCGGGATGAGGTGCCACCTTGTGCGTAGAAGCCCTGCACACAGGCAAGAAGCCCCCAAGGCCCGCCCGACCCTGGAGCCCCCTGGCTGGCTGCAGCCACAGGGAACGGGGGTTCTGAGTTGGCAGCCCCCATTCCCGAAGCATCCACGGGCAGTTCCCCGAAGGGCTGACACCGGCTGCGCCTCAGCAGCCAGCCAACCTCCCTCCCTCTGGTCGGGCACTGCAAGCCACACAGCCACTTGTGTCCCCTGTGTCCCTGGAGGCCGCAGCGCGTTTTGGGTTTTGGCGCGGACGGGCCCCTCTCGGCTTCCGTAGTCCATTTGTCCCCGGAGCCTGCCAGACCCCTGGCCTCAGGGGCGGGCCCTGCTGAGTCCCCGAGTGCCTCCTGGGTTCCTGCCACCACCCTTGGGCCGGGATGAGGTGCCACCTTGTGCGTAGAAGCCCTGCACACAGGCAAGAAGCCCCCCAGGCCCGCGGGCGCGCCCGACCCTGGAGCCCAAGGCTGGCTGCAGCCACAGGGAACGGGGGTTCTGAGTTGGCAGCCCCCATTCCCGAAGCATCCACGGGCAGTTCCCCGAAGGGCTGACACCGGCTGCGCCTCAGCAGCCAGACAACTTCCCTCCCTCTGGTCGGGCACTGCAAGCCACACAGCCACTTGTGTTCCCTGTGTCCCTGGAGGCCGCAGCGCATTTTGGGTTTTGGCGCGGACGGGCCCCTCTCGGCTTCCGTAGTCCATTTGCCCCCAGAGCCGGCTAGACCCCTGGCCCCAGGGGCGGGCCCTGCTGAGTCCCCGAGCGCCTCCTGGGTTCCTGCCACCACCCTTGGGCCGGGATGAGGTGCCACCTTGTGCGTAAAAGCCCTGCACACAGGCAAGAAGCCCCCCAGGCCCGCGGGCGCGCCCGACCCTGGAGCCCCCTGGCTGGCTGCAGCCACAGGGAACGGGGGTTCTGAGTTGGCAGCCCCCATTCCTGAAGCATCCACGGGCAGTTCCCCGAAGGGCTGACACCGGCTGCGCCTCAGCAGCCAGACAACTTCCTTCCCTCTGGTCGGGCACTGCAAGCCACACAGCCACTTGTGTCCACTGTGTCCCTGGAGGCCGCAGCGCGTTTTGGGTTTTGGCGCGGACGGGCCCCTCTCGGCTTCCGTAGTCCATTTGTCCCCGGAGCCTGCCAGAACCCTGGCCCCAGGGGCGGGCCCTGCTGAGTCCCCGAGCGCCTCCTGGGTTCCTGCCACCACCCTTGGGCCGGGATGAGGTGCCACCTTGTTTGTAGAAGCTCTGCACACAGGCAAGAAGCCCCCCAGGCCCGCGGGCGCGCCCGACCTTGGAGCCCCCTGGCTGGCTGCAGCCAAAGGGAACGGGGGTTCTGAGTTGGCAGCCCCCATTCCCGAAGCATCCACGGGCAGTTCCCCGAAGGGCTGACACCGGCTGCGCCTCAGCAGCCAGCCAAACTCCCTCCCTCTGGTCGGGCACTGCAAGCCACACAGCCACTTGTGTCCCCTGTGTCCCTGGAGGCCGCATCGTGTTTTGGGTTTTGGCGCGGACGGGCCCCTCTCGGCTTCCGTAGTCCATTTGCCCCGGAGCCTGCCAGACCCCTGGCCCCAGGGTGGGCCCTGCTGAGTCCCCGAGCGCCTCCTGGGTTCCTGCCACCACCCTTGGGCCGGGATGAGGTGCCACCTTGTGCGTAGAAGCCCTGCACACAGGCAAGAATCCCCCCAGGCCCGCGGGCGCTCCCGACCTGGAGCCCCCTGGCTGGCTGCAGCCACAGGGAACGGGGGTTCTGAGTTGGCAGCCCCCATTCCCGAAGCATCCACGGGCAGTTCCCCGAAGGGCTGACACCGGCTGCGCCTCAGCAGCCAGACAACCTCCCTCCCTCTGGTCGGGCACTGCAAGCCACACAGCCACTTGTGTCCCCTGTGTCCCTGGAGGACGCAGCGCGTTTTGGGTTTTGGCGCGGACGGGCCCCTCTCGGCTTCCGTAGTCCATTTGCCCCCGGAGCCTGCCAGACCCCTGGCCCCAGGGGCGGGCCCTGCTGAGTCCCCGAGCGCCTCCTGAGTTCCTGCCACCACCCTTGGGCCGGGATGAGGTGCCACCTTGTGCGTAGAAGCCCTGCACACAGGCAAGAAGCCCCCCAGGCCCGCGGGCGCGCCCGACCCTGGAGCCCCCTGGCTGGCTGCAGCCACAGGGAACGGGGGTTCTGAGTTGGCAGCCCCCATTCCCGAAGCATTCACGGGCAGTTCCCCGAAGGGCTGACACTGGCTGCGCCTCAGCAGCCAGACAACCTCCCTCCCTCTGGTCGGGCACTGCAAGCCACAAAGCCACTTGTGTCCCCTGTGTCCCTGGAGGCCGCAGCGCGTTTTGGGTTTTGGCGCAGACGGGCCCCTCTCGGCTTCCGTAGTCCATTTGCCCCCGGAGCCTGCCAGACCCCTGGCCCCAGGGGCGGGCCCTGCTGAGTCCCCGAGCGCCTCCTGAGTTCCTGCCACCACCCTTGGGCCGGGATGAGGTGCCACCTTGTGCGTAGAAGCCCTGCACACAGGCAAGAAGCCCCACAGGCCCGCCCGACCCTGGAGCCCCCTGGCTGGCTGCAGCCACAGGGAATGGGGGTTCTGAGTTGGCAGCCCCCATTCCCGAAGCATCCACGGGCAGTTCCCTGAAGGGCTGACACCGGCTGCGCCTCAGCAGCCAGACAACTTCCCTCCCTCTGGTCGGGCACTGCAAGCCACACAGCCACTTGTGTCCCCTGTGTCCCTGGAGGCCGCAGCGCGTTTTGGGTTTTGGCGCGGACGGGCCCCTCTCGGCTTCCGTAGTCCATTTGCCCCCAGAGCCGGCTAGACCCCTGGCCCCAGGGGCGGGCCCTGCTGAGTCCCCGAGCGCCTCCTGGGTTCCTGCCACCACCCTTGGGCCGGAATGAGGTGCCACCTTGTGCGTAGAAGCCCTGCACACAGGCAAGAAGACCCCCAGGCCCGCGGGCGCGCCCGACCCTGGAGCCCCCTGGCTGGCTGCAGCCACAGGGAACGGGGGTTCTGAGTTGGCAGCCCCCATTCCCGAAGCATCCACGGGCAGTTCCCCGAAGGGCTGACACCGGCTGCGCCTCAGCAGCCAGACAACCTCCCTCCCTCTGGTCGGGCACTGCAAGCCACACAGCCACTTGTGTCCCCTGTGTCCCTGGAGGCCGCAGCGCGTTTTGGGTTTTGGCGCGGACGGGCCCCTCTCGGCTTCTGTAGTCCATTTGCCCCCGGAGCCTGCCAGACCCCTGGCCCCAGGTGCGGGCCCTGCTGAGTCCCCGAGCGCCTCCTGGGTTCCTGCCACCACCCTTGGGCCGGGATGAGGTGCCACCTTGTGCGTAGAAGCCCTGCACACAGGCAAGAAGCCCCCCAGGCCCGCGGGCGCGCCCGACCCTGGAGCCCCCTGGCTGGCTGCAGCCACAGGGAACGGGGGTTCTGAGTTGGCAGCCCCCATTCCCGAAGCATCCACGGGCAGTTCCCCGAAGGGCTGACACCGGCTGCGCCTCAGCAGCCAGACAACCTCCCTCCCTCTGGTCGGGCACTGCAAGCCACACAGCCACTTGTGTCCCCTGTGTCCCTGGAGGCCGCAGCGCGTTTTGGGTTTTGGCGCGGACGGGCCCCTCTCGGCTTCCGTAGTCCATTTGCCCCCGGAGCCTGCCAGACCCCTGGCCACAGGGGCGGGCCCTGCTGAGTCCCCGAGCGCCTCCTGAGTTCCTGCCACCACCCTTGGGCCGGGATGAGGTGCCACCTTGTGCGTAGAAGCCCTGCACACAGGCAAGAAGCCCCCCAGGCCCGCCCGACCCTGGAGCCCCCTGGCTGGCTGCAGCCACAGGGAACGGGGGTTCTGAGTTGGCAGCCCCCATTCCCGAAGCATCCACGGGCAGTTCCCTGAAGGGCTGACACCGGCTGCGCCTCAGCAGCCAGACAACTTCCCTCCCTCTGGTCGGGCACTGCAAGCCACACAGCCACTTGTGTCCCCTGTGTCCCTGGAGGCCGCAGCGCGTTTTGGGTTTTGGCGCGGACGGGCCCCTCTCGGCTTCCGTAGTCCATTTGTCCCCGGAGCCTGCCAGACCCCTGGCCCCAGGGGCGGGCCCTGCTGAGTCCCCGAGCGCCTCCTGGGTTCCTGCCACCACCCTTGGGCCGGGATGAGGTGCCACCTTGTTTGTAGAAGCTCTGCACACAGGCAAGAAGCCCCCCAGGCCCGCGGGCGCGCCCGACCCTGGAGCCCCCTGGCTGGCTGCAGCCACAGGGAACGGGGGTTCTGAGTTGGCAGCCCCCATTCCCGAAGCATCCACGGGCAGTTCCCCGAAGGGCTGACACCGGCTGCGCCTCAGCAGCCAGACAACCTCCCTCCCTCTGGTCGGGCACTGCAAGCCACACAGCCACTTGTGTCCCCTGTGTCCCTGGAGGCCGCAGCGCGTTTTGGGTTTTGGCGCGGACGGGCCCCTCTCGGCTTCCGTAGTCCATTTGCCCCCGGAGCCTGCCAGACCCCTGGCCCCAGGGGCGGGCCCTGCTGAGTCCCCGAGCGCCTCCTGGGTTCCTGCCACCACCCTTGGGCCGGGATGAGGTGCCACCTTGTGCGTAGAAGCCCTGCACACAGGCAAGAAGCCCCCCAGGCCCGCGGGCGCGCCCGACCCTGGAGCCCCCTGGCTGGCTGCAGCCACAGGGAACAGGGGTTCTGAGTTGGCAGCCCCCATTCCCGAAGCATCCACGGGCAGTTCCCCGAAGGGCTGACACCGGCTGCGCCTCAGCAGCCAGACAACCTCCCTCCCTCTGGTCGGGCACTGCAAGCCACACAGCCACTTGTGTCCCCTGTGTCCCTGGAGGCCGCAGCGCGTTTTGGGTTTTGGCGCGGACGGGCCCCTCTCGGCTTCCGTAGTCCATTTGCCCCCGGAGCCTGCCAGACCCCTGGCCCCAGGGGCGGGCCCTGCTGAGTCCCCGAGCGCCTCCTGGGTTCCTGCCACCACCCTTGGGCCGGGATGAGGTGCCACCTTGTGCGTAGAAGCCCTGCACACAGGCAAGAAGCCCCCCAGGCCCGCGGGCGCGCCCGACCCTGGAGCCCAAGGCTGGCTGCAGCCACAGGGAACGGGGGTTCTGAGTTGGCAGCCCCCATTCCCGAAGCATCCACGGGCAGTTCCCCGAAGGGCTGACACCGGCTGCGCCTCAGCAGCCAGACAATCTCCCTCCCTCTGGTCGGGCACTGCAAGCCACACAGCCACTTGTGTCCCCTGTGTCCCTGGAGGCCGCAGCGCGTTTTGGGTTTTGGCGCGGACGGGCCCCTCTCGGCTTCCGTAGTCCATTTGTCCCCGGAGCCTGCCAGACCCCTGGCCTCAGGGGCGGGCCCTGCTGAGTCCCCGAGCGCCTCCTGGGTTCCTGCCACCACCCTTGGGCCGGGATGAGGTGCCACCTTGTGCGTAGAAGCCCTGCACACAGGCAAGAAGCCCCCCAGGCCCGCCCGACCCTGGAGCCCCCTGGCTGGCTGCAGCCACAGGGAATGGGGGTTCTGAGTTGGCAGCCCCCATTCCCGAAGCATCCACGGGCAGTTCCCCGAAGGGCTGACACCGGCTGCACCTCAGCAGCCAGACAACCTCCCTCCCTCTGGTCGGGCACTGCAAGCCACACAGCCACTTGTGTTCCCTGTGTCCCTGGAGGCCGCAGCGCGTTTTGGGTTTTGGCGCGGACGGGCCCCTCTCGGCTTCCGCAGTCCATTTGCCCCGGAGCCTGCCAGACCCCTGGCCCCAGGGGCGGGCCCTGCTGAGTCCCCGAGCGCCTCCTGGGTTCCTGCCACCACCCTTGGGCCGGGATGAGGTGCCACCTTGTGCGTAGAAGCCCTGCACACAGGCAAGAAGCCCCCCAGGCCCGCGGGCTCGCCCGACCCTGGAGCCCAAGGCTGGCTGCAGCCACAGGGAACGGGGGTTCTGAGTTGGCAGCCCCCATTCCCGAAGCATCCACGGGCAGTTCCCTGAAGGGCTGACACCGGCTGCGCCTCAGCAGCCAGACAACCTCCCTCCCTCTGGTCGGGCACTGCAAGCCACACAGCCACTTGTGTCCCCTGTGTCCCTGGAGGCCGCAGCGCGTTTTGGGTTTTGGCGCGGACGGGCCCCTCTCGGCTTCCGTAGTCCATTTACCCCGGAGCCTGCCAGACCCCTGGCCCCAGGGGCGGGCCCTGCTGAGTCCCAGAGTGCCTCCTGGGTTCCTGCCACCACCCTTGGGCCGGGATGAGGTGCCACCTTGTGCGTAGAAGCCCTGCACACAGGCAAGAAGCCCCCCAGGCCCGCGGGCGCACACGACCCTGGAGCCCCCTGGCTGGCTGCAGCCACAGGGAACGGGGGTTCTGAGTTGGCAGCCCCCATTCCCGAAGCATCCACGGTCAGTTCCCCGAAGGGCTGACACTGGCTGCGCCTCAGCAGCCAGACAACCTCCCTCCCTCTGGTCGGGCACTGCAAGCCACACAGCCACTTGTGTCCCCTGTGTCCCTGGAGGCCGCAGCGCGTTTTGGGTTTTGGCGCGGACGGGCCCCTCTCGGCTTCCGTAGTCCATTTGCCCCCGGAGCCTGCCAGACCCCTGGCCCCAGGGGAGGGCCCTGCTGAGTCCCCGAGCGCCTCCTGAGTTCCTGCCACCACCCTTGGGCCGGGATGAGGTGCCACCTTGTGCGTAGAAGCCCTGCACACAGGCAAGAAGCCCCCAAGGCCCGCCCGACCCTGGAGCCCCCTGGCTGGCTGCAGCCACAGGGAACGGGGGTTCTGAGTTGGCAGCCCCCATTCCCGAAGCATCCACGGGCAGTTCCCCGAAGGGCTGACACCGGCTGCGCCTCAGCAGCCAGACAACCTCCCTCCCTCTGGTCGGGCACTGCAAGCCACACAGCCACTCGTGTCCCCTGTGTCACTGGAGGCCGCAGCACGTTTTGGGTTTTGGCGCGGACGGGCCCCTCTCGGCTTCCGTAGTCCATTTACCCCGGAGCCTGCCAGATCCCTGGCCCCAGGGGCGGGCCCTGCTGAGTCCCAGCGTGCCTCCTGGGTTCCTGCCACCACCCTTGGGCCAGGATGAGGTGCCACCTTGTGCGTAGAAGCCCTGCACACAGGCAAGAAGCCCCACAGGCCCGCGGGCGCGCCCGACCCTGGAGCCCCCTGGCTGGCTGCAGCCACAGGGAACGGGGGTTCTGAGTTGGCAGCCCCCATTCCCGAAGCATCCACGGGCAGTTCCCCGAAGGGCTGAAACCGGCTGCGCCTCAGCAGCCAGACAACCTCCCTCCCTCTGGTCGGGCACTGCAAGCCACACAGCCACTTGTGTCCCCTGTGTCCCTGGAGGCCGCAGCGCGTTTTGGGTTTTGGCACGGACGGGCCCCTCTCGGCTTCCGTAGTCCATTTGCCCCCGGAGCCTGCCAGACCCCTGGCCCCAGGGGCGGGCCCTGCTGAGTCCCCGAGCGCCTCCTGGGTTCCTGCCACCACCCTTGGGCCGGGATGAGGTGCCACCTTGTGCGTAGAAGCCCTGCACACAGGCAAGAAGCCCCCCAGGCCCGCGGGCGCGCCCGACCCTGGAGCCCCCTGGCTGGCTGCAGCCACAGGCAACAGGGGTTCTGAGTTGGCAGCCCCCATTCCCGAAGCATCCACGGGCAGTTCCCCGAAGGGCTGACACCGGCTGCGCCTCAGCAGCCAGACAACCTCCCTCCCTCTGGTCGGGCACTGCAAGCCACACAGCCACTTGTGTCCCCTGTGTCCCTGGAGGCCGCAGCGCGTTTTGGGTTTTGGCGCGGACGGGCCCCTCTCGGCTTCCGTAGTCCATTTACCCCGGAGCCTGCCAGACCCCTGGCCCCAGGGGCGGGCCCTGCTGAGTCCCAGAGTGCCTCCTGGGTTCCTGCCACCACCCTTGGGCCGGGATGAGGTGCCACCTTGTGCGTAGAAGCCCTGCACACAGGCAAGAAGCCCCCCAGGCCCGCGGGCGCACACGACCCTGGAGCCCCCTGGCTGGCTGCAGCCACAGGGAACGGGGGTTCTGAGTTGGCAGCCCCCATTCCCGAAGCATCCACGGTCAGTTCCCCGAAGGGCTGACACTGGCTGCGCCTCAGCAGCCAGACAACCTCCCTCCCTCTGGTCGGGCACTGCAAGCCACACAGCCACTTGTGTCCCCTGTGTCCCTGGAGGCCGCAGCGCGTTTTGGGTTTTGGCGCGGACGGGCCCCTCTCGGCTTCCGTAGTCCATTTGCCCCCGGAGCCTGCCAGACCCCTGGCCCCAGGGGAGGGCCCTGCTGAGTCCCCGAGCGCCTCCTGAGTTCCTGCCACCACCCTTGGGCCGGGATGAGGTGCCACCTTGTGCGTAGAAGCCCTGCACACAGGCAAGAAGCCCCCAAGGCCCGCCCGACCCTGGAGCCCCCTGGCTGGCTGCAGCCACAGGGAACGGGGGTTCTGAGTTGGCAGCCCCCATTCCCGAAGCATCCACGGGCAGTTCCCCGAAGGGCTGACACCGGCTGCGCCTCAGCAGCCAGCCAACCTCCCTCCCTCTGGTCGGGCACTGCAAGCCACACAGCCACTTGTGTCCCCTGTGTCCCTGGAGGCCGCAGCGCGTTTTGGGTTTTGGCGCGGACGGGCCCCTCTCGGCTTCCGTAGTCCATTTGTCCCCGGAGCCTGCCAGACCCCTGGCCTCAGGGGCGGGCCCTGCTGAGTCCCCGAGTGCCTCCTGGGTTCCTGCCACCACCCTTGGGCCGGGATGAGGTGCCACCTTGTGCGTAGAAGCCCTGCACACAGGCAAGAAGCCCCCCAGGCCCGCGGGCGCGCCCGACCCTGGAGCCCAAGGCTGGCTGCAGCCACAGGGAACGGGGGTTCTGAGTTGGCAGCCCCCATTCCCGAAGCATCCACGGGCAGTTCCCCGAAGGGCTGACACCGGCTGCGCCTCAGCAGCCAGACAACTTCCCTCCCTCTGGTCGGGCACTGCAAGCCACACAGCCACTTGTGTTCCCTGTGTCCCTGGAGGCCGCAGCGCGTTTTGGGTTTTGGCGCGGACGGGCCCCTCTCGGCTTCCGTAGTCCATTTGCCCCCAGAGCCGGCTAGACCCCTGGCCCCAGGGGCGGGCCCTGCTGAGTCCCCGAGCGCCTCCTGGGTTCCTGCCACCACCCTTGGGCCGGGATGAGGTGCCACCTTGTGCGTAAAAGCCCTGCACACAGGCAAGAAGCCCCCCAGGCCCGCGGGCGCGCCCGACCCTGGAGCCCCCTGGCTGGCTGCAGCCACAGGGAACGGGGGTTCTGAGTTGGCAGCCCCCATTCCCGAAGCATCCACGGGCAGTTCCCCGAAGGGCTGACACCGGCTGCGCCTCAGCAGCCAGACAACTTCCTTCCCTCTGGTCGGGCACTGCAAGCCACACAGCCACTTGTGTCCACTGTGTCCCTGGAGGCCGCAGCGCGTTTTGGGTTTTGGCGCGGACGGGCCCCTCTCGGCTTCCGTAGTCCATTTGTCCCCGGAGCCTGCCAGAACCCTGGCCCCAGGGGCGGGCCCTGCTGAGTCCCCGAGCGCCTCCTGGGTTCCTGCCACCACCCTTGGGCCGGGATGAGGTGCCACCTTGTTTGTAGAAGCTCTGCACACAGGCAAGAAGCCCCCCAGGCCCGCGGGCGCGCCCGACCTTGGAGCCCCCTGGCTGGCTGCAGCCAAAGGGAACGGGGGTTCTGAGTTGGCAGCCCCCATTCCCGAAGCATCCACGGGCAGTTCCCCGAAGGGCTGACACCGGCTGCGCCTCAGCAGCCAGCCAACCTCCCTCCCTCTGGTCGGGCACTGCAAGCCACACAGCCACTTGTGTCCCCTGTGTCCCTGGAGGCCGCAGCGTGTTTTGGGTTTTGGCGCGGACGGGCCCCTCTCGGCTTCCGTAGTCCATTTGCCCCGGAGCCTGCCAGACCCCTGGCCCCAGGGTGGGCCCTGCTGAGTCCCCGAGCGCCTCCTGGGTTCCTGCCACCACCCTTGGGCCGGGATGAGGTGCCACCTTGTGCGTAGAAGCCCTGCACACAGGCAAGAATCCCCCCAGGCCCGCGGGCGCTCCCGACCTGGAGCCCCCTGGCTGGCTGCAGCCACAGGGAACGGGGGTTCTGAGTTGGCAGCCCCCATTCCCGAAGCATCCACGGGCAGTTCCCCGAAGGGCTGACACCGGCTGCGCCTCAGCAGCCAGACAACCTCCCTCCCTCTGGTCGGGCACTGCAAGCCACACAGCCACTTGTGTCCCCTGTGTCCCTGGAGGACGCAGCGCGTTTTGGGTTTTGGCGCGGACGGGCCCCTCTCGGCTTCCGTAGTCCATTTGCCCCCGGAGCCTGCCAGACCCCTGGCCCCAGGGGCGGGCCCTGCTGAGTCCCCGAGCGCCTCCTGAGTTCCTGCCACCACCCTTGGGCCGGGATGAGGTGCCACCTTGTGCGTAGAAGCCCTGCACACAGGCAAGAAGCCCCCCAGGCCCGCGGGCGCGCCCGACCCTGGAGCCCCCTGGCTGGCTGCAGCCACAGGGAACGGGGGTTCTGAGTTGGCAGCCCCCATTCCCGAAGCATTCACGGGCAGTTCCCCGAAGGGCTGACACTGGCTGCGCCTCAGCAGCCAGACAACCTCCCTCCCTCTGGTCGGGCACTGCAAGCCACAAAGCCACTTGTGTCCCCTGTGTCCCTGGAGGCCGCAGCGCGTTTTGGGTTTTGGCGCAGACGGGCCCCTCTCGGCTTCCGTAGTCCATTTGCCCCCGGAGCCTGCCAGACCCCTGGCCCCAGGGGCGGGCCCTGCTGAGTCCCCGAGCGCCTCCTGAGTTCCTGCCACCACCCTTGGGCCGGGATGAGGTGCCACCTTGTGCGTAGAAGCCCTGCACACAGGCAAGAAGCCCCACAGGCCCGCCCGACCCTGGAGCCCCCTGGCTGGCTGCAGCCACAGGGAATGGGGGTTCTGAGTTGGCAGCCCCCATTCCCGAAGCATCCACGGGCAGTTCCCTGAAGGGCTGACACCGGCTGCGCCTCAGCAGCCAGACAACTTCCCTCCCTCTGGTCGGGCACTGCAAGCCACACAGCCACTTGTGTCCCCTGTGTCCCTGGAGGCCGCAGCGCGTTTTGGGTTTTGGCGCGGACGGGCCCCTCTCGGCTTCCGTAGTCCATTTGCCCCCAGAGCCGGCTAGACCCCTGGCCCCAGGGGCGGGCCCTGCTGAGTCCCCGAGCGCCTCCTGGGTTCCTGCCACCACCCTTGGGCCGGAATGAGGTGCCACCTTGTGCGTAGAAGCCCTGCACACAGGCAAGAAGACCCCCAGGCCCGCGGGCGCGCCCGACCCTGGAGCCCCCTGGCTGGCTGCAGCCACAGGGAACGGGGGTTCTGAGTTGGCAGCCCCCATTCCCGAAGCATCCACGGGCAGTTCCCCGAAGGGCTGACACCGGCTGCGCCTCAGCAGCCAGACAACCTCCCTCCCTCTGGTCGGGCACTGCAAGCCACACAGCCACTTGTGTCCCCTGTGTCCCTGGAGGCCGCAGCGCGTTTTGGGTTTTGGCGCGGACGGGCCCCTCTCGGCTTCTGTAGTCCATTTGCCCCCGGAGCCTGCCAGACCCCTGGCCCCAGGTGCGGGCCCTGCTGAGTCCCCGAGCGCCTCCTGGGTTCCTGCCACCACCCTTGGGCCGGGATGAGGTGCCACCTTGTGCGTAGAAGCCCTGCACACAGGCAAGAAGCCCCCCAGGCCCGCGGGCGCGCCCGACCCTGGAGCCCCCTGGCTGGCTGCAGCCACAGGGAACGGGGGTTCTGAGTTGGCAGCCCCCATTCCCGAAGCATCCACGGGCAGTTCCCCGAAGGGCTGACACCGGCTGCGCCTCAGCAGCCAGACAACCTCCCTCCCTCTGGTCGGGCACTGCAAGCCACACAGCCACTTGTGTCCCCTGTGTCCCTGGAGGCCGCAGCGCGTTTTGGGTTTTGGCGCGGACGGGCCCCTCTCGGCTTCCGTAGTCCATTTGCCCCCGGAGCCTGCCAGACCCCTGGCCACAGGGGCGGGCCCTGCTGAGTCCCCGAGCGCCTCCTGAGTTCCTGCCACCACCCTTGGGCCGGGATGAGGTGCCACCTTGTGCGTAGAAGCCCTGCACACAGGCAAGAAGCCCCCCAGGCCCGCCCGACCCTGGAGCCCCCTGGCTGGCTGCAGCCACAGGGAACGGGGGTTCTGAGTTGGCAGCCCCCATTCCCGAAGCATCCACGGGCAGTTCCCTGAAGGGCTGACACCGGCTGCGCCTCAGCAGCCAGACAACTTCCCTCCCTCTGGTCGGGCACTGCAAGCCACACAGCCACTTGTGTCCCCTGTGTCCCTGGAGGCCGCAGCGCGTTTTGGGTTTTGGCGCGGACGGGCCCCTCTCGGCTTCCGTAGTCCATTTGTCCCCGGAGCCTGCCAGACCCCTGGCCCCAGGGGCGGGCCCTGCTGAGTCCCCGAGCGCCTCCTGGGTTCCTGCCACCACCCTTGGGCCGGGATGAGGTGCCACCTTGTTTGTAGAAGCTCTGCACACAGGCAAGAAGCCCCCCAGGCCCGCGGGCGCGCCCGACCCTGGAGCCCCCTGGCTGGCTGCAGCCACAGGGAACGGGGGTTCTGAGTTGGCAGCCCCCATTCCCGAAGCATCCACGGGCAGTTCCCCGAAGGGCTGACACCGGCTGCGCCTCAGCAGCCAGACAACCTCCCTCCCTCTGGTCGGGCACTGCAAGCCACACAGCCACTTGTGTCCCCTGTGTCCCTGGAGGCCGCAGCGCGTTTTGGGTTTTGGCGCGGACGGGCCCCTCTCGGCTTCCGTAGTCCATTTGCCCCCGGAGCCTGCCAGACCCCTGGCCCCAGGGGCGGGCCCTGCTGAGTCCCCGAGCGCCTCCTGGGTTCCTGCCACCACCCTTGGGCCGGGATGAGGTGCCACCTTGTGCGTAGAAGCCCTGCACACAGGCAAGAAGCCCCCCAGGCCCGCGGGCGCGCCCGACCCTGGAGCCCCCTGGCTGGCTGCAGCCACAGGGAACAGGGGTTCTGAGTTGGCAGCCCCCATTCCCGAAGCATCCACGGGCAGTTCCCCGAAGGGCTGACACCGGCTGCGCCTCAGCAGCCAGACAACCTCCCTCCCTCTGGTCGGGCACTGCAAGCCACACAGCCACTTGTGTCCCCTGTGTCCCTGGAGGCCGCAGCGCGTTTTGGGTTTTGGCGCGGACGGGCCCCTCTCGGCTTCCGTAGTCCATTTGCCCCCGGAGCCTGCCAGACCCCTGGCCCCAGGTGCGGGCCCTGCTGAGTCCCCGAGCGCCTCCTGGGTTCCTGCCACCACCCTTGGGCCGGGATGAGGTGCCACCTTGTGCGTAGAAGCCCTGCACACAGGCAAGAAGCCCCCCAGGCCCGCGGGCGCGCCCGACCCTGGAGCCCAAGGCTGGCTGCAGCCACAGGGAACGGGGGTTCTGAGTTGGCAGCCCCCATTCCCGAAGCATCCACGGGCAGTTCCCCGAAGGGCTGACACCGGCTGCGCCTCAGCAGCCAGACAACCTCCCTCCCTCTGGTCGGGCACTGCAAGCCACACAGCCACTTGTGTCCCCTGTGTCCCTGGAGGCCGCAGCGCGTTTTGGGTTTTGGCGCGGACGGGCCCCTCTCGGCTTCCGTAGTCCATTTGTCCCCGGAGCCTGCCAGACCCCTGGCCTCAGGGGCGGGCCCTGCTGAGTCCCCGAGCGCCTCCTGGGTTCCTGCCACCACCCTTGGGCCGGGATGAGGTGCCACCTTGTGCGTAGAAGCCCTGCACACAGGCAAGAAGCCCCCCAGGCCCGCGGGCGCGCCCGACCCTGGAGCCCCCTGGCTGGCTGCAGCCACAGGGAACGGGGGTTCTGAGTTGGCAGCCCCCATTCCCGAAGCATCCACGGTCAGTTCCCCTAAGAGCTGACACCGGCTGCGCCTCAGCAGCCAGACAACCTCCCTCCCTCTGGTCGGGCACTGCAAGCCACACAGCCACTCGTGTCCTGTGTCCCTGGAGGCCGCAGCACGTTTTGGGTTTTGGCGCGGACGGGCCCCTCTCGGCTTCCGTAGTCCATTTGCCCCCAGAGCCTGCCAGACCCCTGGCCCCAGGGGCGGGCCCTGCTGAGTCCCCGAGCGCCTCCTGGGTTCCTGCCACCACCCTTGGGCCGGGATGAGGTGCCACCTTGTGCGTAGAAGCCCTGCACACAGGCAAGAAGCCCCCCAGGCCCGCCCGACCCTGGAGCCCCCTGGCTGGCTGCAGCCACAGGGAATGGGGGTTCTGAGTTGGCAGCCCCCATTCCCGAAGCATCCACGGGCAGTTCCCCGAAGGGCTGACACCGGCTGCACCTCAGCAGCCAGACAACCTCCCTCCCTCTGGTCGGGCACTGCAAGCCACACAGCCACTTGTGTTCCCTGTGTCCCTGGAGGCCGCAGCGCGTTTTGGGTTTTGGCGCGGACGGGCCCCTCTCGGCTTCCGCAGTCCATTTGCCCCGGAGCCTGCCAGACCCCTGGCCCCAGGGGCGGGCCCTGCTGAGTCCCCGAGCGCCTCCTGGGTTCCTGCCACCACCCTTGGGCCGGGATGAGGTGCCACCTTGTGCGTAGAAGCCCTGCACACAGGCAAGAAGCCCCCCAGGCCCGCGGGCTCGCCCGACCCTGGAGCCCAAGGCTGGCTGCAGCCACAGGGAACGGGGGTTCTGAGTTGGCAGCCCCCATTCCCGAAGCATCCACGGGCAGTTCCCTGAAGGGCTGACACCGGCTGCGCCTCAGCAGCCAGACAACCTCCCTCCCTCTGGTCGGGCACTGCAAGCCACACAGCCACTTGTGTCCCCTGTGTCCCTGGAGGCCGCAGCGCGTTTTGGGTTTTGGCGCGGACGGGCCCCTCTCGGCTTCCGTAGTCCATTTACCCCGGAGCCTGCCAGACCCCTGGCCCCAGGGGCGGGCCCTGCTGAGTCCCAGAGTGCCTCCTGGGTTCCTGCCACCACCCTTGGGCCGGGATGAGGTGCCACCTTGTGCGTAGAAGCCCTGCACACAGGCAAGAAGCCCCCCAGGCCCGCGGGCGCACACGACCCTGGAGCCCCCTGGCTGGCTGCAGCCACAGGGAACGGGGGTTCTGAGTTGGCAGCCCCCATTCCCGAAGCATCCACGGTCAGTTCCCCGAAGGGCTGACACTGGCTGCGCCTCAGCAGCCAGACAACCTCCCTCCCTCTGGTCGGGCACTGCAAGCCACACAGCCACTTGTGTCCCCTGTGTCCCTGGAGGCCGCAGCGCGTTTTGGGTTTTGGCGCGGACGGGCCCCTCTCGGCTTCCGTAGTCCATTTGCCCCCGGAGCCTGCCAGACCCCTGGCCCCAGGGGAGGGCCCTGCTGAGTCCCCGAGCGCCTCCTGAGTTCCTGCCACCACCCTTGGGCCGGGATGAGGTGCCACCTTGTGCGTAGAAGCCCTGCACACAGGCAAGAAGCCCCCAAGGCCCGCCCGACCCTGGAGCCCCCTGGCTGGCTGCAGCCACAGGGAACGGGGGTTCTGAGTTGGCAGCCCCCATTCCCGAAGCATCCACGGGCAGTTCCCCGAAGGGCTGACACCGGCTGCGCCTCAGCAGCCAGACAACCTCCCTCCCTCTGGTCGGGCACTGCAAGCCACACAGCCACTCGTGTCCCCTGTGTCCCTGGAGGCCGCAGCACGTTTTGGGTTTTGGCGCGGACGGGCCCCTCTCGGCTTCCGTAGTCCATTTACCCCGGAGCCTGCCAGATCCCTGGCCCCAGGGGCGGGCCCTGCTGAGTCCCAGCGTGCCTCCTGGGTTCCTGCCACCACCCTTGGGCCAGGATGAGGTGCCACCTTGTGCGTAGAAGCCCTGCACACAGGCAAGAAGCCCCACAGGCCCGCGGGCGCGCCCGACCCTGGAGCCCCCTGGCTGGCTGCAGCCACAGGGAACGGGGGTTCTGAGTTGGCAGCCCCCATTCCCGAAGCATCCACGGGCAGTTCCCCGAAGGGCTGAAACCGGCTGCGCCTCAGCAGCCAGACAACCTCCCTCCCTCTGGTCGGGCACTGCAAGCCACACAGCCACTTGTGTCCCCTGTGTCCCTGGAGGCCGCAGCGCGTTTTGGGTTTTGGCACGGACGGGCCCCTCTCGGCTTCCGTAGTCCATTTGCCCCCGGAGCCTGCCAGACCCCTGGCCCCAGGGGCGGGCCCTGCTGAGTCCCCGAGCGCCTCCTGGGTTCCTGCCACCACCCTTGGGCCGGGATGAGGTGCCACCTTGTGCGTAGAAGCCCTGCACACAGGCAAGAAGCCTCCCAGGCCCGCGGGCGCGCCCGACCCTGGAGCCCCCTGGCTGGCTGCAGCCACAGGGAATGGGGGTTCTGAGTTGGCAGCCCCCATTCCCGAAGCATCCACGGGCAGTTCCCCGAAGGGCTGACACCCGCTGCGCCTCAGCAGCCAGACAACCTCCCTCCCTCTGGTCGGGCACTGCAAGCCACACAGCCACTTGTGTCCCCTGTATCCCTGGAGGCCGCAGCGCGTTTTGGGTTTTGGCGCGGACGGGCCCCTCTCGGCTTCCGTAGTCCATTTGTCCCCAGAGCCTGCTAGACCCCTGGCCCCAGGTGCGGACCCTGCTGAGTCCCTGAGCGCCTCCTGGGTTCCTGCCACCACCCTTGGGCCGGGATGAGGTGCCACCTTGTGCGTAGAAGCCCTGCACACAGGCAAGAAGCCCCCCAGGCCCGTGGGCGCGCCCGACCCTAGAGCCCCCTGGCTGGCTGCAGCCACAGGGAACGGGGGTTCTGAGTTGGCAGCCCCCATTCCCGAAGCATCCACGGGCAGTTCCCCGAAGGGCTGACACCGGCTGCGCCTCAGCAGCCAGACAACCTCCCTCCCTCTGGTCGGGCACTGCAAGCCACACAGCCACTTGTGTCCCCTGTGTCGCTGGAGGCCGCAGCGCGTTTTGGGTTTTGGCGCGGACGGGCCCCTCTCGGCTTCCGTAGTCCATTTGCCCCCGGAGCCTGACAGACCCCTGGCCCCAGGGGCGGGCCCTGCTGAGTCCCCGAGTGCCTCCTGAGTTCCTGCCACCACCCTTGGGCCGGGATGAGGTGCCACCTTGTGCGTAGAAGCCCTGCACACAGGCAAGAAGCCCCCCAGGCCCGCGGGCGCGCCCGACCCTGGAGCCCAAGGCTGGCTGCAGCCACAGGGAACGGGGGTTCTGAGTTGGCAGCCCCCATTCCCGAAGCATCCACGGGCAGTTCCCTGAAGGGCTGACACCGGCTGCGCCTCAGCAGCCAGACAACTTCTCTCCCTCTGGTCGGGCACTGCAAGCCACACAGCCACTTGTGTCCCCTGTGTCCCTGGAGGCCGCAGCGCGTTTTGGGTTTTGGCGCGGACGGGCCCCTCTCGGCTTCCGTAGTCCATTTGCCCCCGGAGCCTGACAGACCCCTGGCCCCAGGGGCGGGCCCTGCTGAGTCCCTGAGCGCCTCCTGGGTTCCTGCCACCACCCTTGGGCCGGGATGAGGTGCCACCTTGTGCGTAGAAGCCCTGCACACAGGCAAGAAGCCCCCCAGGCCCGCGGGCGCGCCCGACCCTAGAGCCCCTGGCTGGCTGCAGCCACAGGGAACGGGGGTTCTGAGTTGGCAGCCCCCATTCCCGAAGCATCCACGGGCAGTTCCCCGAAGGGCTGACACCGGCTGCGCCTCAGCAGCCAGACAACCTCCCTCCCTCTGGTCGGGCACTGCAAGCCACACAGCCACTTGTGTCCCCTGTGTCCCTGGATGCCGCAGCGCGTTTTGGGTTTTGGCGCGGACGGGCCCCTCTCGGCTTCCGTAGTCCATTTGCCCCGGAGCCTGCCAGACCCCTGGCCCCAGGGGCGGGCCCTGCTGAGTCCCCGAGCGCCTCCTGGGTTCCTGCCACCACCCTTGGGCCGGGATGAGGTGCCACCTTGTGCGTAGAAGCCCTGCACACAGGCGAGAAGCCCCCCAGGCCCGCGGGCGTTCCCGACCTGTAGCCCCCTGGCTGGCTGCAGCCACAGGGATCGGGGGTTCTGAGTTGGCAGCCCCCATTCCCGAAGCATCCACGGGCAGTTCCCCGAAGGGCTGACACCGGCTGCGCCTCAGCAGCCAGACAACCTCCCTCCCTCTGGTCGGGCACTGCAAGCCACACAGCCACTTGTGTCCCCTGTGTCCCTGGAGGCCGCAGCGCGTTTTGGGTTTTGGCGCGGACGGGCCCCTCTCGGCTTCCGTAGTCCATTTGCCCCCGGAGCCTGACAGACCCCTGGCCCCAGGGGCGGGCCCTGCTGAGTCCCCGAGCGCCTCCTGAGTTCCTGCCACCACCCTTGGGCCGGGATGAGGTGCCACCTTGTGCGTAGAAGCCCTGCACACAGGCAAGAAGCCCCCCAGGCCCGCGGGCGCGCCCGACCCTGGAGCCCCCTGGCTGGCTGCAGCCACAGGGAATGGGGGTTCTGAGTTGGCAGCCCCCATTCCCGAAGCATCCACGGGCAGTTCCCCGAAGGGCTGACACCCGCTGCGCCTCAGCAGCCAGACAACCTCCCTCCCTCTGGTCGGGCACTGCAAGCCACACAGCCACTTGTGTCCCCTGTATCCCTGGAGGCCGCAGCGCGTTTTGGGTTTTGGCGCGGACGGGCCCCTCTCGGCTTCCGTAGGCCATTTGTCCCCGGAGCCTGCTAGACCCCTGGCCCCAGGTGCGGACCCTGCTGAGTCCCTGAGCGCCTCCTGGGTTCCTGCCACCACCCTTGGGCCGGGATGAGGTGCCACCTTGTGCGTAGAAGCCCTGCACACAGGCAAGAAGCCCCCCAGGCCCGTGGGCGCGCCCGACCCTAGAGCCCCCTGGCTGGCTGCAGCCACAGGGAACGGGGGTTCTGAGTTGGCAGCCCCCATTCCCGAAGCATCCACGGGCAGTTCCCCGAAGAGCTGACACCGGCTGCGCCTCAGCAGCCAGCCAACCTCCCTCCCTCTGGTCGGGCACTGCAAGCCACACAGCCACTCGTGTCCCCTGTGTCCCTGGAGGCCGCAGCACGTTTTGGGTTTTGGCGCGGACGGGCCCCTCTCGGCTTCCGTAGTCCATTTACCCCGGAGCCTGCCAGACCCCTGGCCCCAGGGGCGGGCCCTGCTGAGTCCCAGAGTGCCTCCTGGGTTCCTGCCACCACCCTTGGGCCGGGATGAGGTGCCACCTTGTGCGTAGAAGCCCTGCACACAGGCAAGAAGCCCCCCAGGCCCGCGGGCGCACACGACCCTGGAGCCCCCTGGCTGGCTGCAGCCACAGGGAACGGGGGTTCTGAGTTGGCAGCCCCCATTCCCGAAGCATCCACGGTCAGTTCCCCGAAGGGCTGACACCGGCTGCGCCTCAGCAGCCAGACAACCTCCCTCCCTCTGGTCGGGCACTGCAAGCCACACAGCCACTTGTGTCCCCTGTGTCCCTGGAGGCCGCAGCGCGTTTTGGGTTTTGGCGCGGACGGGCCCCTCTCGGCTTCCGTAGTCCATTTGCCCCCGGAGCCTGCCAGACCCCTGGCCCCAGGGGAGGGCCCTGCTGAGTCCCCGAGCGCCTCCTGAGTTCCTGCCACCACCCTTGGGCCGGGATGAGGTGCCACCTTGTGCGTAGAAGCCCTGCACACAGGCAAGAAGCCCCCCAGGCCCGCCCGACCCTGGAGCCCCCTGGCTGGCTGCAGCCACAGGGAACGGGGGTTCTGAGTTGGCAGCCCCCATTCCCGAAGCATCCACGGGCAGTTCCCCGAAGGGCTGACACCGGCTGCGCCTCAGCAGCCAGACAACCTCCCTCCCTCTGGTCGGGCACTGCAAGCCACACAGCCACTTGTGTCCCCTGTGTCCCTGGAGGCCGCAGCGCGTTTTGGGTTTTGGCGCGGACGGGCCCCTCTCGGCTTCCGTAGTCCATTTGCCCCCGGAGCCTGCCAGACCCCTGGCCCCAGGGGCGGGCCCTGCTGAGTCCCCGAGCGCCTCCTGGGTTCCTGCCACCACCCTTGGGCCGGGATGAGGTGCCACCTTGTGCGTAGAAGCCCTGCACACAGGCAAGAAGCCCCCCAGGCCCGCGGGCGCGCCCGACCCTGGAGCCCCCTGGCTGGCTGCAGCCACAGGGAACAGGGGTTCTGAGTTGGCAGCCCCCATTCCCGAAGCATCCACGGGCAGTTCCCCGAAGGGCTGACACCGGCTGCGCCTCAGCAGCCAGACAACCTCCCTCCCTCTGGTCGGGCACTGCAAGCCACACAGCCACTTGTGTCCCCTGTGTCCCTGGAGGCCGCAGCGCGTTTTGGGTTTTGGCGCGGACGGGCCCCTCTCGGCTTCCGTAGTCCATTTGCCCCCGGAGCCTGCCAGACCCCTGGCCCCAGGGGCGGGCCCTGCTGAGTCCCCGAGCGCCTCCTGGGTTCCTGCCACCACCCTTGGGCCGGGATGAGGTGCCACCTTGTGCGTAGAAGCCCTGCACACAGGCAAGAAGCCCCCCAGGCCCGCGGGCGCGCCCGACCCTGGAGCCCAAGGCTGGCTGCAGCCACAGGGAACGGGGGTTCTGAGTTGGCAGCCCCCATTCCCGAAGCATCCACGGGCAGTTCCCCGAAGGGCTGACACCGGCTGCGCCTCAGCAGCCAGACAACCTCCCTCCCTCTGGTCGGGCACTGCAAGCCACACAGCCACTTGTGTCCCCTGTGTCCCTGGAGGCCGCAGCGCGTTTTGGGTTTTGGCGCGGACGGGCCCCTCTCGGCTTCCGTAGTCCATTTGTCCCCGGAGCCTGCCAGACCCCTGGCCCCAGGGGCGGGCCCTGCTGAGTCCCCGAGCGCCTCCTGGGTTCCTGCCACCACCCTTGGGCCGGGATGAGGTGCCACCTTGTGCGTAGAAGCCCTGCACACAGGCAAGAAGCCCCCCAGGCCCGCCCGACCCTGGAGCCCCCTGGCTGGCTGCAGCCACAGGGAATGGGGGTTCTGAGTTGGCAGCCCCCATTCCCGAAGCATCCACGGGCAGTTCCCCGAAGGGCTGACACTGGCTGCACCTCAGCAGCCAGACAACCTCCCTCCCTCTGGTCGGGCACTGCAAGCCACACAGCCACTTGTGTTCCCTGTGTCCCTGGAGGCCGCAGCGCGTTTTGGGTTTTGGCGCGGACGGGCCCCTCTCGGCTTCCGCAGTCCATTTGCCCCGGAGCCTGCCAGACCCCTGGCCCCAGGGGCGGGCCCTGCTGAGTCCCCGAGCGCCTCCTGGGTTCCTGCCACCACCCTTGGGCCGGGATGAGGTGCCACCTTGTGCGTAGAAGCCCTGCACACAGGCAAGAAGCCCCCCAGGCCCGCGGGCTCGCCCGACCCTGGAGCCCAAGGCTGGCTGCAGCCACAGGGAACGGGGGTTCTGAGTTGGCAGCCCCCATTCCCGAAGCATCCACGGGCAGTTCCCTGAAGGGCTGACACCGGCTACGCCTCAGCAGCCAGACAACCTCCCTCCCTCTGGTCGGGCACTGCAAGCCACACAGCCACTTGTGTCCCCTGTGTCCCTGGAGGCCGCAGCGCGTTTTGGGTTTTGGCGCGGACGGGCCCCTCTCGGCTTCCGTAGTCCATTTACCCCGGAGCCTGCCAGACCCCTGGCCCCAGGGGCGGGCCCTGCTGAGTCCCAGAGTGCCTCCTGGGTTCCTGCCACCACCCTTGGGCCGGGATGAGGTGCCACCTTGTGCGTAGAAGCCCTGCACACAGGCAAGAAGCCCCCCAGGCCCGCGGGCGCACACGACCCTGGAGCCCCCTGGCTGGCTGCAGCCACAGGGAACGGGGGTTCTGAGTTGGCAGCCCCCATTCCCGAAGCATCCACGGTCAGTTCCCCGAAGGGCTGACACTGGCTGCGCCTCAGCAGCCAGACAACCTCCCTCCCTCTGGTCGGGCACTGCAAGCCACACAGCCACTTGTGTCCCCTGTGTCCCTGGAGGCCGCAGCGCGTTTTGGGTTTTGGCGCGGACGGGCCCCTCTCGGCTTCCGTAGTCCATTTGCCCCCGGAGCCTGCCAGACCCCTGGCCCCAGGGGAGGGCCCTGCTGAGTCCCCGAGCGCCTCCTGAGTTCCTGCCACCACCCTTGGGCCGGGATGAGGTGCCACCTTGTGCGTAGAAGCCCTGCACACAGGCAAGAAGCCCCCCAGGCCCGCCCGACCCTGGAGCCCCCTGGCTGGCTGCAGCCACAGGGAACGGGGGTTCTGAGTTGGCAGCCCCCATTCCCGAAGCATCCACGGGCAGTTCCCCGAAGGGCTGACACCGGCTGCGCCTCAGCAGCCAGACAACCTCCCTCCCTCTGGTCGGGCACTGCAAGCCACACAGCCACTTGTGTCCCCTGTGTCCCTGGAGGCCGCAGCGCGTTTTGGGTTTTGGCGCGGACGGGCCCCTCTCGGCTTCCGTAGTCCATTTGCCCCCGGAGCCTGCCAGACCCCTGGCCCCAGGGGCGGGCCCTGCTGAGTCCCCGAGCGCCTCCTGGGTTCCTGCCACCACCCTTGGGCCGGGATGAGGTGCCACCTTGTGCGTAGAAGCCCTGCACACAGGCAAGAAGCCCCCCAGGCCCGCGGGCGCGCCCGACCCTGGAGCCCCCTGGCTGGCTGCAGCCACAGGGAACAGGGGTTCTGAGTTGGCAGCCCCCATTCCCGAAGCATCCACGGGCAGTTCCCCGAAGGGCTGACACCGGCTGCGCCTCAGCAGCCAGACAACCTCCCTCCCTCTGGTCGGGCACTGCAAGCCACACAGCCACTTGTGTCCCCTGTGTCCCTGGAGGCCGCAGCGCGTTTTGGGTTTTGGCGCGGACGGGCCCCTCTCGGCTTCCGTAGTCCATTTGCCCCCGGAGCCTGCCAGACCCCTGGCCCCAGGGGCGGGCCCTGCTGAGTCCCCGAGCGCCTCCTGGGTTCCTGCCACCACCCTTGGGCCGGGATGAGGTGCCACCTTGTGCGTAGAAGCCCTGCACACAGGCAAGAAGCCCCCCAGGCCCGCGGGCGCGCCCGACCCTGGAGCCCAAGGCTGGCTGCAGCCACAGGGAACGGGGGTTCTGAGTTGGCAGCCCCCATTCCCGAAGCATCCACGGGCAGTTCCCCGAAGGGCTGACACCGGCTGCGCCTCAGCAGCCAGACAACCTCCCTCCCTCTGGTCGGGCACTGCAAGCCACACAGCCACTTGTGTCCCCTGTGTCCCTGGAGGCCGCAGCGCGTTTTGGGTTTTGGCGCGGACGGGCCCCTCTCGGCTTCCGTAGTCCATTTGCCCCCGGAGCCTGCCAGACCCCTGGCCCCAGGGGAGGGCCCTGCTGAGTCCCCGAGCGCCTCCTGAGTTCCTGCCACCACCCTTGGGCCGGGATGAGGTGCCACCTTGTGCGTAGAAGCCCTGCACACAGGCAAGAAGCCCCCAAGGCCCGCCCGACCCTGGAGCCCCCTGGCTGGCTGCAGCCACAGGGAACGGGGGTTCTGAGTTGGCAGCCCCCATTCCCGAAGCATCCACGGGCAGTTCCCCGAAGGGCTGACACCGGCTGCGCCTCAGCAGCCAGACAACCTCCCTCCCTCTGGTCGGGCACTGCAAGCCACACAGCCACTCGTGTCCCCTGTGTCCCTGGAGGCCGCAGCACGTTTTGGGTTTTGGCGCGGACGGGCCCCTCTCGGCTTCCGTAGTCCATTTGCCCCCGGAGCCTGCCAGACCCCCGGCTCTAGGAGGCTGCCCAGCGGCGCTGCCAACAGCCCCCAGGTGCTGGCTAGCCACAGCGGCCGGCCACGGGGGGAGCACACACACCTGCGGGTGTCCCCAGGCCGCACACACGGACTGCCCCGCGCCTCCCCGGCTTGCAAATAGGCCCCCACTTGGGAAGCCCCGCCCGCCCTAGGGACTTGTCGGGCGGGGCCGATGCATGGTGGGTGAGTGGGGTGGGCTGCTGCTGGCACACACCCACTCCTGAAGCCCACTGGCGTACGGTCCAAGGGCGAGGAGCTCGGAGCTCGGGCACGGGCTGTCCCAGCAGGGCCTCCCGGGAGGGTGGACCGATAACGCCCGCGGGCCCTCCAGTGTCGCCTAAAGCCCCGGGGGGCCTAGCCCTCTTGCATCCCCCAGCGCCGGCTGGGTTCCCGCCACCACCCTTGGGCCGGGATGAGGTGCCACCTTGTGCTTGGAAGCCCCGCCCACAGGCAAGAAGCCCCCAAGGGCCGCGGGTGCGCCGGACCCTGAAGCCCCGCTGCAGCCCCAGGGAACGGGATGTCTGAGTGGGCAGCCCCCACTGCCCAAGCCTCCGCTGCCAGTTCCCCGAAGGGCTGGTGGCGGCTGCGCCTCAGCAGCCAGCCAACCTCCCTCCCTCTGGTCGGGCACTGCAAGCCACACCTCCACTTGTGTCCCCTGTGTCCCTGGATGCCGCAGCGCGTTTTGGGTTTTGGCGCGGACGGGCCCCTCTCGGCTTCCGTAGTCCATTTGCCCCTGGAGCCTGCCAGACCCCTGGCTCTAGGAGGCTGCCCAGCGGCGCTGCCAACAGCCCCCAGGTGCTGGCTAGCCACAGCGGCCGGCCACGGGGGGAGCACACACACCTGCGGGTGTCCCCAGGCCGCACACACGGACTGCCCCGCGCCTCCCTGGGTTGCAAATACGCCGCCCGGGAAACCCCGCCCGCCCTAGGGTCTTGGGCGGGGCCGATGCAGGGTGGGTGAGTGGGGAGGGCTGCTGCTGGCACACACCCACTCCTGAAGCCCACTGGCGTACGGTCCAAGGGCGAGGAGCTCGGAGCTCGGGCATGGGCTGTCCCAGCAGGGCCTCCCGGGAGGGTGGACCGATAACGCCCGCGGGCCCTCCAGTGTCGCCAAAGGCCCGGGGGGCCTAGCCCACTTGCGTCCCCCAGCGCCTGCTGGGTTCCGGTCACCACCCTTGGGCCGGGATGAGGTGCCACCTTGTGCGTGGAAGCCCCGCCCACAGGCAAGAAGCCCCCAAGGGCCGCGGGCGCGCCCGACCCTGCAGCCCCGCTGCAGCCCCAGGGAACGGGATGTCTGAGTGGGCAGCCCCCACTGCCCAAGCCTCCGCTGCCAGTTCCCCGAAGGGCTGGTGGCGGCTGCGCCTCAGCAGCCAGCCTCCCTCCCTCCCTCCCTCCTTCCCTGCCTCCCTCTGGTCGGGCACTGCAAGCCACACAGCCACTTGTGTCCCCTGTGTCCCTGGAGGCCGCAGCGCGTTTTGGGTTTTGGCGCGGACGGGCCCCTGTCGGCTTCCGTAGTCCATTTGCCCCCGGAGCCTGCCAGACCCCTGGCTCTAGGTGGCTGCCCAGGCGGCGCTGCCAACAGCCCCCAGGTGCTGGCTAGCCGCAGCGGCCGGCCACGTGGGGAGCACACACACCTGCGGGTGTTCCCGGGGCCGCACACACGGACTGCCCCGCGCCTCTCCGGGTTGCAAATGAGCCCTCCGGGAATCCTACCTCCCCCTACGGATTTTTTTGGCAAGGCTGACCCAGAATGGGTGGGTGGGGAGGGGTGCTGCTGGCACACACCCATTCCTGAAGCCCACTGGGGCAGTCCAAAGGCGATGAGCTCAGAGCTCAGTCAGGGCTGTCCCAGCAGGGCTTCCTGAGGGTGGAAAGACACGCCCGCGGGCAATCAGGTGTTGCCTGCAGGCCCCGGGGGCGGGCCTTGCTGAGTCCCCGAGAGCCTCCTGGGCTCCTGCCACCACCCTTGGGCCGGGATGAGGTGCCACCTTGTGCGTAGAAGCCCTGCACACAGGCAAGAAGCCCCCCAGGCCCGCGGGCGCGCCCGACCCTGGAGCCCCCTGGCCGGCTGCAGCCACAGGGAACCGGGGTTCTGAGTTGGCAGGCCCCATTCCCGAAGCATCCACGGGCAGTTCCCCGAAGGGCTGACACCTGCTGCGCCTCAGCAGCCAGCCAACCTCCCTCCCTCTGGTCGGGCACTGCAAGCCACACAGCCACTTGTGTCCCCTGTGTCCCTGGATGCCGCAGCGCGTTTTGGGTTTTGGCGCGGACGGGCCCCTCTCGGCTTCCGTAGTCCATTTGCCCCGGAGCCTGCCAGACCCCTGGCCCCAGGGGCGGGCCCTGCTGAGTCCCCGAGCGCCTCCTGGGTTCCTGCCACCACCCTTGGGCGGGGATGAGGTGCCACCTTGTGCGTAGAAGCCCTGCACACAGGCGAGAAGCCCCCCAGGCCCGCGGGCGTTCCCGACCTGGAGTCCCCTGGCTGGCTGCAGCCACAGGGATCGGGGGTTCTGAGTTGGCAGCCCCCATTCCCAAAGCATCCACGGGCAGTTCCCCGAAGGGCTGACACCGGCTGCGCCTCAGCAGCCAGACAACCTCCCTCCCTCTGGTCGGGCACTGCAAGCCACACAGCCACTTGTGTCCCCTGTGTCCCTCCCTGGAGGCCGCAGCGCGTTTTGGGTTTTGGCGCGGACGGGCCCTCTCGGCTTCCGTAGTCCATTTGCCCCCGGAGCCTGCCAGACCCCTGGCCCCAGGGGCGGGCCCTGCTGAGTCCCCGAGCGCCACCTGGGTTCCTGCCACCACCCTTGGGCCGGGATGAGCTGCCACCTTGTGCGTAGAAGCCCTGCACACAGGCAAGAAGCCCCCCAGGCCCGCGGCGCACCCGACCCTGGAGCCCCCTGGCCGGATGCAGCCACAGGGAACGGTGGTTCTGAGTTGGCAGGCCCCATTCCCGAAGCATCCACGGGCACTTCCCGAAGGGCTGACACCTGCTGCGCCTCAGCAGCCAGCCAACCTCCCTCCCTCTGGTCGGGCACTGCAAGCCACACAGCCACTTGTGTCCCCTGTGTCCCTCCCTGGAGGCCGCAGCGTGTTTTGGGTTTTGGCGCGGATGGGCCCCTCTCGGCTTCCGTAGTCCATTTGCCCCCGGAGCCTGCCAGACCCCTGGCTCTAGGAGGCTGCCCAGGGGCGCTGCCAACAGCCCCCAGGTGTTGGCTAGCCGCAGCAGCCGGCCACGGGGGAGCACACACACCTGCGGGTGTCCCCAGGCCGCACACACGGACTGCCCCGCGCTTCCCGGCATTGCAAATAGGTCCCCCGGGAAGCCCCGCGGGCCCTAGGGGCTTGTCGGGCGGGGCCGACGCACGGTGGGTGAGTGGGGAGGGCTGCTGCTGGCACACACCCACTCCTGAAGCCCACTGGGGCGGTCCAAGGGCGAGGAGCTCGGAGCTCGGGCACGGGCTGTCCCAGCAGGGCCTCCCGGGAGGGTGGACCGATAACGCCCGCGGGCCCTCCAGTGTCGCCTAAAGCCCCGGGGGGCCTAGCCCTCTTGCATCCCCCAGCGCCGGCTGGGTTCCCGCCACCACCCTTGGGCCAGGATGAGGTGCCACCTTGTGCGTGGAAGCCCCGCCCACAGGCAAGAAGCCCCCAAGGCCCGCGGGCGCGCCCGACCCTGCAGCCCCGCTGCAGCCCCAGGGAACGGGATGTCTGAGTGGGCAGCCCCCACTGCCCAAGCCTCCGCTGCCAGTTCCCCGAAGGGCTGGTGGCGGCTGCGCCTCAGCAGCCAGCCAACCTCCCTCCCTCTGGTCGAGTACTGCAAGCCACACAGCCACTTGTGTCCCCTGTGTCCCTGGAGGCCGCAGCGCATTTTGGGTTTTGGCGCTTACGGGCCCCTCTCGGCTTCCGTAGTCCATTTGCCCCCGGAGCCTGCCAGACCCCCGGCTCTAGGAGGCTGCCCAGCGGCGCTGCCAACAGCCCCCAGGTGCTGGCTAGCCGCAGCGGCCGGCCACGGGGGGAGCACACACACCTGCGGGTGTCCCCGGGCCGCACACACGGACTGCCCCGCGCCTCCCCGGCTTGCAAATAGGCCGCCCCGGGAAGCCCCGCCCGCCCTAGGGTCTTGTCGGGCGGGGCCGATGCAGGGTGGGTGAGTGGGGAGGGCTGCTGCTGGCACACACCCACTCCTGAAGCCCACTGGCGTACGGTCCAAGGGCGAGGAGCTCGGAGCTCGGGCACGGGCTGTCCCAGCAGGGCCTCCCGGGAGGGTGGACCGATAACGCCCGCGGGCCCTCCAGTGTCGCCTAAAGCCCCGGGGGGCCTAGCCCTCTTGCATCCCCCAGCGCCGGCTGGGTTCCCGCCACCACCCTTGGGCCGGGATGAGGTGCCACCTTGTGCGTGGAAGCCCCGCCCACAGGCAAGAAGCCCCCAAGGGCCGCGGGCGCGCCCGACCCTGCAGCCCCGCTGCAGCCCCAGGGAACGGGATGTCTGAGTGGGCAGCCCCCACTGCCCAAGCCTCCGCTGCCAGTTCCCCGAAGGGCTGGTGACGGCTGCGCCTCAGCAGCCAGCCTCCCTCCCTCCCTCCCTCCTTCCCTGCCTCCCTCTGGTCGGGCACTGCAAGCCACACAGCCACTTGTGTCCCCTGTGTCCCTGGAGGCCGCAGCGCGTTTTGGGGTTTGGCGCGGACGGGCCCCTCTCGGCTTCCGTAGTGCATTTGCCCCCGGAGCCTGCCAGACCTCTGGTCTAGGAGGCTGCCCAGGTGGTGCTGCCAACAGCCCCCAGGTGCTGGCTAGCCGCAGCGGCCGGCCACGGGGGGAGCACACACACCTGCGGGTGTCCCCGGGCCGCACACACGGACTGCCCCGCGCCTCCCCGGGTTGCAAATAGGACCCCCGGGAAGCCCCGCCCACCCTAGGGGCTTGTCGGGCGGGGCCGATGCACGGTGGGTGAGTGGGGAGGGCTGCTGCTGGCACACACCCACTCCTGAAGCCCACTGGGGTACGGCAAGGGCGATGAGCTCGGAGCTCGGGCACGGGCTGTCCCCGCAGGGCCTCCCGGGAGGGTAGACCGATAATGCCCGCGGGCCTTCTTGCGTCCCCCAGCGCCGGCTGGGTTCCCGCCACCACCCTTGGTCCGGGATGAGGTGCCACCTTGTGCGTGGAAGCCCCGCCCACAGGCAAGAAGCCCCCAAGGCCCGCGGGCGCGCCCGACCCTGCAGCCCCGCTGCAGCCCCAGGGAACGGGATGTCTGAGTGGGCAGCCCCCACTGCCCAAGCCTCCGCTGCCAGTCCCCGAAGGGCTGGTGGTGGCTGCGCCTCAGCAGCCAGCCTCCCTCCCTCCCTCCCTCCTTCCCTGCCTCCCTCTGTTCCGGCACTGCAAGCCACACAGCCACTTGTGTCCCCTGTGTCCCTGGAGGCCGCAGCGCGTTTTGGGTTTTGGCGCGGACGGGCCCCTCTCGGCTTCCGTAGTCCATTTGCCCCCGGAGCCTGCCAGACCCCCGGCTCTAGGAGGCTGCCCAGCGGCGCTGCACACAGCCCCCAGGTGCTGGCTAGCCACAGCGGCCGGCCACGGGGGGAGCACACACACCTGCGGGTGTCCCCAGGCCGCACACACGGACTGCCCCGCGCCTCCCTGGGTTGCAAATACGCCGCCCGGGAAACCCCGCCCGCCCTAGGGTCTTGGGCGGGGCCGATGCACGGTGGGTGAGTGGGGAGGGCTGCTGCTGGCACACACCCACTCCTGAAGCCCACTGGGGTACGGTCCAAGGGCGAGGAGCTCGGAGCTCGGGCACGGGCTGTTCCAGCAGGGCCTCCCGGGAGGGTGGACCGATAACGCCCGCGGGCCCTCCAGTGTCGCCTAAAGCCCTGGGAGGCCTAGCCCTCTTGCATCCCCCAGCGCCGGCTGGGTTCCCGCCACCACCCTTGGGCCGGGATGAGGTGCCACCTTGTGCGTGGAAGCCCCGCCCATAGGCAAGAAGCCACCAAGGGCCGCGGGCGCGACGGACCCTGCAGCCCCGCTGTAGCCCCAGGGAACGGGATGTCTGAGTGGGCAGCCCCCACTGCCCAAGCCTCCGCTGCCAGTTCCCCGAACGGCTGGTGGTGGCTGCGCCTCAGCAGCCAGCCTCCCTCCCTCCCTCCCTCCTTCCCTGCCTCCCTCTGGTCGGGCACTGCAAGCCACACAGCCACTTGTGTCCCCTGTGTCCCTGGAGGCCGCAGCGCGTTTTGGGTTTTGGCGCGGACGGGCCCCTCTCGGCTTCCGTAGTCCATTTGCCCCCGGAGCCTGCCAGACCCCCGGCTCTAGGAGGCTGCCCAGCGGCGCTGCCAACAGCCCCCAGGTGCTGGCTAGCCACAGCGGCCGGCCACGGGGGGAGCACACACACCTGCGGGTGTCCCCAGGCCGCACACACGGACTGCCCCGCGCCTCCCTGGGTTGCAAATAGGCTGCCCGGTGAAGCCCCGCCCGCCCTAGGGGCTTGGGCGGGGCCGATGCACGGTGGGTGAGTGGGGAGGGCTGCTGCTGGCACACACCCACTCCTGAAGCCCACTGGGGTACGGTCCAAGGGCGAGGAGCTCGGAGCTTGGGCACGGGCTGTCCCAGCAGGGCCTCCCGGGAGTGTGGACCGATAACGCCCGCGGGCCCTCCAGTGTCGCCTAAAGGCCCGGGGGGCCTAGCCCACTTGCATCCCCCAGCGCCAGCTGGGTTCCCGCCACCACCCTTGGGCCGGGATGAGGTGCCACCTTGTGCGTGGAAGTCCCGCCCACAGGCAAGAAGCCCCCAAGGGCCGCGGGCGCGCCGGACCCTGCAGCCCCGCTGCAGCCCCAGGGAACGGGATGTCTGAGTGGGCAGCCCCCACTGCCCAAGCCTCCGCTGCCAGTTCCCCGAAGGGCTGGTGGCGGCTGCGCCTCAGCAGCCAGCCAACCTCCCTCCCTCCCTCCTTCCCTGCCTCCCTCTGGTCGGGCACTGCAAGCCACACAGCCACTTGTGTCCCCTGTGTCCCTGGATGCCGCAGCGCGTTTTGGGTTTTGGCGCGGACGGGCCCCTCTCGGCTTCCGTAGTCCATTTGCCCCTGGAGCCTGCCAGACCCCTGGCTCTAGGAGGCTGCCCAGGCGGCGCTGCCAACAGCCCCCAGGTGCTGGCTAGCCGCAGCGGCCGGCCACGGGGGGAGCACACACACCTGCGGGTGTCCCCAGGCCGCACACACGGACTGCCCCGCGCCTCCCCGGCTTGCAAATAGGCCCCCCCCTGGGAAGCCCCGCCCGCCCTAGGGACTTGTCGGGCGGGGCCGATGCATGGTGGGTGAGTGGGGTGGGCTGCTGCTGGCACACACCCACTCCTGAAGCCCACTGGCGTACGGTCCAAGGGCGAGGAGCTCGGAGCTCGGGCACGGGCTGTCCCAGCAGGGCCTCCCGGGAGGGTGGACCGATAACGCCCGCGGGCCCTCCAGTGTCGCCTAAAGCCCCGGGGGGCCTAGCCCTCTTGCATCCCCCAGCGCCGGCTGGGTTCCCGCCACCACCCTTGGGCCGGGATGAGGTGCCACCTTGTGCTTGGAAGCCCCGCCCACAGGCAAGAAGCCCCCAAGGGCCGCGGGTGCGCCGGACCCTGAAGCCCCGCTGCAGCCCCAGGGAACGGGATGTCTGAGTGGGCAGCCCCCACTGCCCAAGCCTCCGCTGCCAGTTCCCCGAAGGGCTGGTGGCGGCTGCGCCTCAGCAGCCAGCCAACCTCCCTCCCTCTGGTCGGGCACTGCAAGCCACACCTCCACTTGTGTCCCCTGTGTCCCTGGAGGCCGCAGCGCGTTTTGGGTTTTGGCGCGGACGGGCCCCTGTCGGCTTCCGTAGTCCATTTGCCCCCGGAGCCTGCCAGACCCCCGGCTCTAGGAGGCTGCCCAGCGGCGCTGCCAACAGCCCCCAGGTGCTGGCTAGCCACAGCGGCCGGCCACGGGGGGAGCACACACACCTGCGGGTGTCCCCAGGCCGCACACACGGACTGCCCCGCGCCTCCCTGGGTTGCAAATACGCCGCCCGGGAAACCCCGCCCGCCCTAGGGTCTTGGGCGGGGCCGATGCAGGGTGGGTGAGTGGGGAGGGCTGCTGCTGGCACACACCCACTCCTGAAGCCCACTGGCGTACGGTCCAAGGGCGAGGAGCTCGGAGCTCGGGCATGGGCTGTCCCAGCAGGGCCTCCCGGGAGGGTGGACCGATAACGCCCGCGGGCCCTCCAGTGTCGCCAAAGGCCCGGGGGGCCTAGCCCACTTGCGTCCCCCAGCGCCTGCTGGGTTCCGGTCACCACCCTTGGGCCGGGATGAGGTGCCACCTTGTGCGTGGAAGCCCCGCCCACAGGCAAGAAGCCCCCAAGGGCCGCGGGCGCGCCCGACCCTGCAGCCCCGCTTCAGCCCCAGGGAACGGGATGTCTGAGTGGGCAGCCCCCACTGCCCAAGCCTCCGCTGCCAGTTCCCCGAAGGGCTGGTGGCGGCTGCGCCTCAGCAGCCAGCCTCCCTCCCTCCCTCCCTCCTTCCCTGCCTCCCTCTGGTCGGGCACTGCAAGCCACACAGCCACTTGTGTCCCCTGTGTCCCTGGAGGCCGCAGCGCGTTTTGGGTTTTGGCGCGGACGGGCCCCTGTCGGCTTCCGTAGTCCATTTGCCCCCGGAGCCTGCCAGACCCCTGGCTCTAGGTGGCTGCCCAGGCGGCGCTGCCAACAGCCCCCAGGTGCTGGCTAGCCGCAGCGGCCGGCCACGTGGGGAGCACACACACCTGCGGGTGTTCCCGGGGCCGCACACACGGACTGCCCCGCGCCTCTCCGGGTTGCAAATGAGCCCTCCGGGAATCCTACCTCCCCCTACGGATTTTTTTGGCAAGGCTGACCCAGAATGGGTGGGTGGGGAGGGGTGCTGCTGGCACACACCCATTCCTGAAGCCCACTGGGGCAGTCCAAAGGCGATGAGCTCAGAGCTCGGTCAGGGCTGTCCCAGCAGGGCTTCCTGAGGGTGGAAAGACACGCCCGCGGGCAATCAGGTGTTGCCTGCAGGCCCCGGGGGCGGGCCTTGCTGAGTCCCCGAGAGCCTCCTGGGCTCCTGCCACCACCCTTGGGCCGGGATGAGGTGCCACCTTGTGCGTAGAAGCCCTGCACACAGGCAAGAAGCCCCCCAGGCCCGCGGGCGCGCCCGACCCTGGAGCCCCCTGGCCGGCTGCAGCCACAGGGAACCGGGGTTCTGAGTTGGCAGGCCCCATTCCCGAAGCATCCACGGGCAGTTCCCCGAAGGGCTGACACCTGCTGCGCCTCAGCAGCCAGCCAACCTCCCTCCCTCTGGTCGGGCACTGCAAGCCACACAGCCACTTGTGTCCCCTGTGTCCCTGGAGGCCGCAGCGCGTTTTGGGTTTTGGCGCGGATGGGCCCTCCTCAGCTTCCATCTTCTACTGCTATCCCAGGCCATAGCTGAGAGCTGGATTGGAAGAGGAACAGCCAGGACTAGAATTAGTGCCCATATGGGATACCGGCACTTCAGGCTAGGGCTTTAACCTGCTGTACCACGGCGCCAGCTCCTCGATTCTTCTGTAAGTTTCCACTAGAACCATGTAAATCATATTGAACTATGACAATAAAAAAAATTGAAGCCAATGTGCATTCAGCTCAGATGGCTTTAAATCTTGCAGCCATGATCAGTTTGTCCTGATTCTGAATTATATTTCTTTATGCTTTTCCAACCTAACTAAATCTTATAAACATCTTAAAATACAATGTAGGCCGGAACTGCAGCTCACTAGGGTAATCCTCTGCCTGCGGTGCTGGTACCCTGGGTTCTAGTCCCGGTTGGGGTGCCAGATTCTGGCCCACTTGCTCCTCTTTCAGTCCAGCTCTCTGCTGTGGCCTGGGAAGGCAGTGGAGGATGGCCCAAGTCCTTGGGCCCCGCACATGTATGGGAGACCAGCAGGAAGTATCTGGCTCCTGGTTTCGGATTGGCACAGCGTGCCAGCCGTAGCGAGCATTTGGGGGGTAAACCAATGGAAGAAAAACCTTTCTCTCTCTCTCTCTGCCTGTTTCTAACTCTGCCTGTCAAAAATAAATACAATGTGAAAGAAGCTGAGGAATAAACAACTTACTGGCAACATATTCTTTTTTGTTGGTCTTGGGTACATGAAGATTTCTCCAGGATCTTATCTGCAAGAGAAATTATTCAGAGAATGTGGTGAGACAAATAGTCTAGATTCTCCCTAGATTCCATTGTGCTAGCAAGATCATGAAGGAACGGCATAGAGACAAATGGGCATATTAGCTGGGCAACAGAAATAAAGTACCCGCCCTATGGGGGAATATAGGCTTTACACATGGGAAGAGCAGCAAGGCCCTGAAAGAGCACACACAACTCTACCAATCCCTCAGGTTAAACAGAAACTATTGTTAGGCTAATTAAAATATTCATTTGTTACCAATTCTGTAAAAAAAAAAAATAATCAGTGCCAGGGCCATCACTGTGGGGTAGTGGGTAAAGCTTCCTGCTGCAGTGTGGGCGTCTCACATGGACACCAAATTGAGTCCTACCTGCTCCACTTCTGAGCTAGCTCTCTGCTATGGACTGGGAAAGCAGTGGATGAAAACCCAAGTCCTGGGACCAGCACTGTGGCACACTGGGTTAGTCTTCCACCTGCAGGACTGGCATCCCACATGGGCACTGGTTCTAGTCCCAGTTGCTTCTCTTCCAGTACAGCTCTCTGCTGTGGCCCGGGAGGGCAGTGGAGAACGGCCCCGGTGCTTGGGCTCCTGCACCCATGTGGGAGACCAGAAAGGGTCACCTGGCTCCTGTCTTCAGGTTGGCGCAGCTCCAGCTATGGTGGCCATTTGCAGGGTGAACCAATGGAAGGAAGACCTTTCTCTTTGTCTCTCTCTCTCTCTCACGGTCTATAACCCTTCTGTGGTGACTGTTCCTCGCCACTGCCGGAGAATTAGGCAGGCTGCCCACAGCTTGCCTTAACCGAGGAGGGGAAAGTGCGCCACCTGCCACTCAGCCTTCCCCAAACCCAGGGGACAATCAGGCGCGGTGTGGAGCCCAGTCGAAGCAGGGTCTCACTTTATTGTAAAAGAGAGGTTGTATAGGCTGGCGCCGTGGCTTAACAGGCTAATCCTCCGCCTTGTGGCGCCGGCACACCGGCTTCTATTCCCGGTTGCCCCTCTTCCAGGCCAGCTCTCTGCTATGGCCCGGGAAGGCAGTGGAGGATGGCCCAAGTCCTTGGGCCCTGCACCCACATGGGAGACCAGGAGAAGCACCTGGCTCCTGGCTTCGGATCAGAGAGATGTGCTGGCCGCAGTGGCCACTGGAGGGTGAACCAACGGCAAAAAGGAAGACCTTTCTTTCTCTCTCTCTCTCTCTCTCTCTCTCACTACCCACTCTGCCTGTCAAAAAAAAGAGAGGTGGTGTATATAGCTGAGGTACAGGTTGGATGGTACAGAGTGGATGAGGGGATGTGGGCAAGGGGTGGGGTGTTGTGATGCAAAAGGGTCTTAGCAACTCCTATTGTACCACCTTAATGATCCTTAGGGAGAAGCACCCTGGGGCTGGGGTGTTTGCTACCAGGGAATTGAAACTTAAAGACAGGTTTTCAAATTTGAGGCAGGCTCAGGAAGTTCCTCTAGGCCTTTCCGGATTCAGCTTCCCCCACACCCTACCTGTCAAATGAGGGGAGGGGAGGGGAGGGGAGGGGAGAGGAGGAGAGGGGAGAGAAGACCCAAGTCCTTGGGTCCCTTGCACCAACATGGGAGATTTGGAAAAAATCTCCAGGCTCCTGGCTTCAGATTGGCCCAGCCTCAGCCAATGAGGCCATTTGGGGAGTGATCAGCAGATGTAAAACCATCTCTCTTTCTGCCTCTGCCTCTCTGTAACAGCCTTTGAAATAAATAAATAAATAAACCATAAAAAAAGTCACTGCCTAAATAATTTATACTATTCATCAGGATTGTCCAATATTTAATTAGCAGTACACCAAAAAGAAACCTGTTTTCATTAGTATCTATATTACACAGAAAATTACTCAGGCAATACTAACTGTTTTCCTTGCAGCATCTCTCGTTTTTATGTATCTAAAATTCCATTAAAGTATACAGCTTAAAGTTAGTTTTTGGCCACAATTATATATATAGGAAAAATCGACATAATATATCTATTACAGCTTTCTTTAACTGTTCAATGACACTCCTCTCTGTATACAAACCTTGATAGAATTCTTCTCCACAGGGACCCCTGACATTTTCCAGCTCACTTTTGTTCTAGCCCATGAGACAACAGTCAATAGGATACCAACATAATTTGAAAAGTATTTTGCCTTTGGGAGTTTGCCTTCTTGTACAGTAATCATGTGGAGCATCCTGAGACTTGCCTGTTGGACACATGGGGCCTAGGTCACAGGCTGCACAAACCAGACATTGGAAGCGTAGGCATCATGATACACTAGGTTAAGCTACTTCTCTGGACATACCACATTTATATCAGAGTGCTTGGTGTGTCTCCTGGCTATTTCAGACCTCCA